>NW_027331945.1:5622009-5773848 GCF_048418815.1 Hemitrygon akajei
CTGGGCAGGTTAGCTGACCAATTACTAAGGGCCTCCTTCTCCCTCCAATCATCCCTCTCCCCTCGCTTGCAATATTTTATCCCAATGACTAACTCCTCCCTGAGTCCTTCCTTTTCATTTTCCTCCTGCGTTTCTCTCTCCAGACAATCCCTCTCTCCTTTCGTCTCTCTCCCCAGACACTCACCCTCCCAACATCTCTCCCTACGCAATCCCTCCAGCTTTCTCTCCTCCCTCGTTCTCTGCCTTTCTCTTTCTTTCCTACTTTGTTTCACATGCATCCTCTCTCCTAACTTCTCCCCTCCTCCGTTCCCAGCTACCACCTTCCCTCCCAATTTATTTCCTCCCTTTTCACTATCCCGCCCTCTCTCCCCCTCCATTTCTCTCCCCACGATGTCTCCCAGCTCTATTTGGTGTCTCACTCTCCCTGAGTTCCGCTCACTCTCTTCCCATAGACCCGCATTTCAGACCATCCCTCTACCTCAGGGCTGACCCTCAGTCAGTGTCCACCCTCGGGAGCCACCTGACCTTGATGTTTCCTCACCCCAGACCTTCACTAAACACCGGACGTTCCCTCACTTCAGTCTCTCTCACCCCTTCCACCCCCCCACCCCCTCCTTCACTACAGACTCTCTCCCGCCCCCGAGACCCTTACGCAGCTCCGGAAGCTCCCTCACCTCAGATGCTCCTCGGACATGGTCAAACTGAGAGGCGTGGAGCAGAGCTCGGGCAACCGACGGGAATTCCTGACCAATGGTGGAGAGATATTTGAGTTCGCGCCGTGGGTGGGCCACTGGCCAACGCTGGAGAGCGATTGGAGCTCACGCTGTGGGCGGGGCTCCCTGATCAGTCAGAGAGATATAGAAATTGGACTCGCGCAGTCGGCGGGAATCCCTAACTCATGGCAGAGGGCGGAGCGCGATGATAGCGCGGTGGGCGGAGCTCCCCGATCAATGCTGGAGAGATCTCGGAGATCATCAAAGGGGAGATGTTACTAGAAGATAGATTAAATTTGATGCCCAGCCTCCGTGTCTCCACTGAACTAGCTGGTATATCTCGCTCCTCTATGCCCTCTCCTCTCCGTCTGAGATTCTGCCAGCAAAGGTTGTATGATCAGCAAATTTAACAACGGCGATTGATCTATACCTAGTCACAGATTCATCGGTATAGAGAGTAGAGCAGTGGTCTAAGCATACATCCCCGAGTTTTGCCTGTGTTGATGGTCAGTGAGAAGAAAATATGTTTCCAATCCGTACAGATTGTTGTCTTCCGGTTGGGAAGTCGAGGATCCAGTTGCTGAGCTGGATATAGAGGCCAGGGTTCTGTAGCTTTTTGATCAGGTCTGCATGAATGATGGTGTTAAACGCAGAACTATTGTCAATGAACAGCATCCTGAGAGAGGTATTTGTGTTGTCCAGGTGATCTGGACAGAGTGAAGAGCCATTGAGTTTGCATCTGTTGTAGATCTATTGTGGCGATGGGCAAATTGCAATGGGTCCCCGTCCTTGCTGAGGCAGAAGTTGATTCTCGCTATGACAACCTCAAAAAGCATTTCATCGCCGTAGGTGTGAATGCGACATGCGATAGTCACTAAGGGAGCTCGCCCTCCTCTTTTTGGACACATATAATTGTTGGGAACTTCCGACTTTAGCAATGAGATATTGAAAGCGTCCTTGAATACTTCCGACAGTTAGTTGGCACAAGTTTTCAGAGCCCTGTCAGGTACTCCATCGGGGCCTGTCACCTTCTGAAGGTTCACGCTCCTGAAATGAGCCTAACTTCGGATCTGAGACAAAGATCACAGGGTCACCTGCTGCAGCAGGGATTTTCACAGCTGTAGTTATATTCTCTCTTTCAAAGAGAACATAGAAGGCATTGTGCTCACCTGGTAGTGAAGCATCGCTGCTATTCATGTTGTTAGGTTTCGCTTTGGACGAAGTAATGTCCTGCAAACCCTGCCAGAGTTGACGTGCATTCGATCGTCTCCAGCCACACTCCGAACTGTTTCTCAGCCTAAACTGGAATCAGGGAGGCCTCTTATAAGGTTCAGGGTGGCAAGTTTCTGTGGACAATTAGATCACATGGGATCCAGGGAGAGCTGCCTAAGTAAGTGCACAGTTGGCTGGATGCCAAGAAGAACAGAGCAATGGTGGAAGACTGTTTTTGGACGAGGCCTGTGCCTAGTGATGTGCAGCAGGGTTACACCTATTGCAGCGTGTTATCTATATCAATAAATTGTTTGATAATCTACGGGGTACATTTTGTAAGTTTAGAGCAAGTAAGTTTTTTTTAAAGATAGTGAGCAAAAACACAAACAGATTTTCTCCTTCTCCCCACTCAGCCTCCCCTTCTCGACATTCCTTCGCTCTCCACTCCGGCTTCTCCGTCACGCCCCAGAGGTCATGCTTTGAGGGTGAGAGGTGACATATTTCAGAGTAACCTGGGAGAGCATTCTTCACTCAGAGGTCAGTAAATGTTAGGAGCGAGCTGTGATCAGAACTGGTGGATGCGGGCTTGATTCGACATTTAACAGAAATTTTGATAGCTACAAGATGGGATGTGTATGGCGGGCCATGCTGCCCGTGAAATAGGCAGAAACAAATTAGTTTGGAATGAATTAAGAAGGACTAAAGGGACTGCTCAGTGCCTTTGTGCTCTGAGACTGAAAATAATATTCTGGTTTGTAATTTCACAGTCAGTGTTTGCAGCTAATGACTGATCCTAGAAACTTACAGAACGGATAAAGAGCTGGTCCAGTGCTCAAAGTCACTGGAACGTCCAATCACTGAGTAGATATTGTCTTCTCCATTCTCTTTCACACTGGCTGTCGCTGAACAACTTCATTGTTTACAGCAAATCACAGAACTCACAGAGAAGGGAACCTTGACAGATTGCTCCACTCTCTTCCTCAGCCTGGTGATGCTCCCAGTCCCAGGGAGTGATGTAAGAATCCTTTTTTAATTTTTTTTTTTATTTATTAAATTTTAGAAAATTACAAAGAAGAAATGTGACGATAAATAGTGAGAAAAATAATATTAACCCACCCCCCTCCACTTAACCCTCCCCCCTTTAACCCTTATCTTAAGAAAGAAAAAAAAGTAAGAGAAAGATTGCCTGGATATCAGAGGATCCCCACATGCTCCATGGAGTTCAAAATAATTTTAATATTTATTTTTACTTACCCCAATTACTTTATAACTTTATCTTCAAAGGACATATGTATTTAATCCTATCTTTTGTAGGTATGGGAGCCAAATTTTCAAAAATATATCATATTCATTTCTTAGATTGTATGTAATTTTTTCAAGTGGAGTACAACTATGTATTTAATTATTCCAACGATCCATAGTTAAATATAAATCAGATTTCCAAGTAACTGCGATCACTTTTTTGTCTACTGCCAATGCAATTTTTATAATTTTTTTATGATACTTATTCAATCTAAGTTTCGGTATTGTCCCTTCAATGTCTCCTAATAAAAATAATACTGGATTATGTGGGAGTTGTACTCCAGTAATTTGTTCCAATAAAAGTCTTAGATTTATCCATAATGGTTGAATTTTAAAACAAGACCAAGTAGAATGTAAAAAAGTACCAATTTCTTGATTACATCGAAAACATTGGTCAGACATATTTGAATTTAATTTATTTATTTTCTGTGGTGTTATATATAATTGGTGTAAAAAATTATTTTGTATTAATCTAAGTCGAACATTTATTGTATTTTTCATACTATCAGAACATAATCTTGACCAGTTTTTCCATCAATTTTAACATTCAAATCAAATTCCCATTTTTGTCTTGATTTATGAATTCCTGATTTAATTGTCTGTTTTTGAATCAAATTTGATGTAATTTTTCCTTTTCGAATTAATATTTCTATTTCACTAGATTTTGGCATCAACATTGTTTGACCCAGCTTTTCTCGTAAATAAGCCTTTAATTGAAAATAACAGAAAAGAGTGTTATTTGATATTTTATATTTATTTTTTAATTGATCAAACGACATCAATATACCTCCTTCAAAACAATTACCTATATATTTAATCCCCTTTTGGAACCAATTATGTAAAAGTTTATTATCCATTGTAAAAGGAATAAGCCTATTTTGAATTAAAGTTCTTTTTGCTAATAATGATTTCTTTATCTCATCGTCCATATTTACCTTATTCCATAAATCAATCAAGTGTCTTAATACAGGAGATTTTTTTTCCTGTATCCATTTAGATTCCCATTTATATATAAAATCTTCTGATATATTTTCTCCTATCTTATCTAATTCTATTCTAATCCATGCTGGTTTTTCTTCATCAAAAAAAGATGCAATAAATCTAAGTTGATTTGCTTTATAATAATTCTTAAAATTTGTAAGTTGTAACCCTCCTGAATCAAATTTACATGTCAATTTTTCCAATGATATTCTTGACATCTTTCCTTTCCAAAGAAATTTCCTTACATATTTATTCAGTTCTTGAAAAAACTTCTGAGGTAATTTTATTGGTAAAGTTTGAAATAGATATTGCAATCTAGGAAATATATTCATTTTTACAGCATTAACTCTACCTATTAATGTTATTGGTAACATCATCCATTTATCAAGATCCTCTTTTATTTTTTTTTAATAATGGCAAATAATTTTGTTTATATAAATTTTTTACATCATTATCAACTCTAATACCTAAATATTTTATCCCGTTTATTGACCATCGAAATTGAGATACTAATCAACATTGATTATAATTTCCTTTGGTAAGGGGTAAAATTTCGCTTTTATCCCAATTTACTTTATACCCTGATACTTTCCCATATTCTTCCAATCTAAAAGATAATCTTTGCAAAGATTGCAATGGGTTTGTTAAATAAATCAAAACATCATCAGCAAATAAATTAATCTTATATTCTTCTTGATTAACTCTAAAGCCCCCAATGTCTGAATCTGTTCTAATTAATTCAGCTAATGGTTATATTGCCAATACAAATAAAGCAGGTGATAATGGGCAGCCTCGTCTAGTTGACCTCGTTAAGCAAAATGCTGTTGAAATCTAACCATTTGTAACTACTTTTGCTTGAGGATTAGTATTTAAGGTTTTAATCCATTGTATAAAAGATTTTCCTAACTCATATTTTTCCAATACCTTAAATAGAAAATCCCATTCCAATCTATCAAATGCTTTTTCTGCATCCAAAGCAACTGCCACACTCATTACCTCTCTTTTTTGTGACAAATGAATTATACTAAGTAACCGGGTTATATTATCCATTGATTGTCTGTTTTTAATAAAACCTGTTTGATCCATATGTATTAATTCTGGTAAATATTTAGATATTCTATTAGATAATATTTTTGCTATTATTTTATAATCTGTATTCAACAAAGAAATAGGCCTATATGATGTTGGTTTTAAAGGATCTCTATCTTTTTTTGGCAATACAGTTATGACCACTGTTAAAAAAGATTGTGGGAGTTTATGCATTCATTCCACTTGGTATATTAATTCCATAAAAGGAGGAATTAATAAATCTTTAATTTTTTTATAAAATTCAGGAGGAAAACCATCTTCCCCTGGGGATTTATTACTCTGAAGTGATTCTAAAGCTTCTTCAACCTCTTTTAATGTAAAGGGCCTATCTAATCATTTCTGTTCTTCCAAATTTAATTTTGGAAGGGTTATTTGTGATAAAAATTTATCTATCTCAGCAATCTTATTTTGTGATTCTGATTGATATAGTTCAGTATAAAAAATTTTTAAAGTTTCATTAATTTCTAAAGGTTTATAAGTAACCTTATTTACACTTGTTCTAATTGCATTTATTGTTTTAGAAGCCTGTTCTGTTTTGAACTGCCAAGCAAGAATTTTATGTGATCTTTCACCTACTTCGTAATATTTCTGTTTAGTTCTCATAATTACTTTTTCTGTACGATATCTCTGGAGTGTATTATATTGTAGTTTTTTATTAACATGTTGTCTTTGTTTTTCTTCTATCATATATCTCAGATTCTTTTTCTAACTTTGATATTTTTCCAATTGATCTATTTCTGCCATGTATTCCTTCTTAATTTTAGATCTATAACTTATAATCTGACCCCTTAAATATGCATTCATCGCTTCCCATAATACAATTTTATCCTCAACTGAATGTAAATTTGTATCCAAAAAAAATTGAATCTGTTTTTTCATAAAATCACAAAAATCTTGACGTTTTAATAAAATTGAATTAAATCTCCATCTATAAATCGATTCCTCCTTATCCATCATTATTGTCATTATCAAAGAGGAATGATCTGACAGTATTCTTGCTTTATATTCCCCACTTTTCACTCTATCTTGAATATTTTTTGATAATAATAAAAATCGATCCTTGAGTAAGTTTTATGTCTATTTGAATAAAATGAATAATCTCTTTCTCTTGGATTAATTTCCCTCCATATATCAATCAGGTTTAAATCTTTCATTAATGATAAAGTTAGTTTTATTACTTTTGATTTTGTAGCAATTTTAGTTGACCTATCCAAAACTGGATCTAAACAAAAATTAAAATCTCCACCTATTAATATTTTATCATGTGCATCAGCCAAGTTCAAAAAATCTTCTTGTAGGAATTTTGCATCATTTTCATTTGGTGCATAAATGTTCATAAAAGTCCATAATTCTGAAAAAAATTAACAATGTATAATCACATATCTCCCCCCAGAATAAATTATTACATTTTGTATTTTAATTGGTAAATCAAAATTGCAACTCCTCTCGATTCTGAATTAAATGAAGCCGCAATGACATTTCCAACCCAATCCCTCTTTAATTTCTTATGTTCTGTTTCTGTTAAATGAGTTTCTTGTAAAAAAGCTATATCTCCTTTCATTTTCTTAATCTATGTTAAAACCCTTTTTCTTTTCACAGGTCCATTAATATTAAAACTTCCAAAATTATGTAAATTAATCATTCATAATACCTTGGGAACTCTTTAAAATTCTCCATGTTGCTATGAGTTTCTCCCCAACCATCCAGGCAAAATAGAAGAAAAATAGAAGAAAGGTAACTAATATATAAGAAAATAAAAACAAAATACCCCCCACTAATGTTGCAAATAAAAAGAACACAACATTACCCCCCCCCCCATTTTACGGGTCATGGCAATCGCCATGATTGTACACGTGAAACTCGCAGCCATCGATCAGGAGCTCTTCCAGCTCCCCCGCAAAAAAAAAAGAAAATATATTAGTGAAGAAAAAAATTAATGTCTCTACTCCCAATTAATACTCGTCAACTATTTTTTTATATACATGTCCATCAAGTCCAAGCTTGTTTCAGTCTTCATCGTTAGACCATTTCATTTCTATAATTCTTTACTTCTTCATGGACATCAGGTAATTCTTGTACAAATTCCTCTGCTTTCAAAGAAAAATCTTCTTTTTTCATTATCCAGGAAAATTATCAATTTTGCTGGATAGCTCAATAAAAATTTATAGCCCTTTTCCCATGAAGATTTTTTCACTGGATTAAATTCCTTCTGCCTCTTCAGAAGATCATAACTTAAGTCTGGATAAAAAAAACTCTTTTCTCTTCTATTATCAATGACCCATTTCTCTTTTTAGCACCTTGAGTAGCTGCCTTCAAGATAATTTCTTTATCTTGGTACCTTAAACATTTTATCAAAATTGATCTTGGCTTTTGATCTTGTTGAGGTCTTGGTCTTAAAGCTCTGTGTGCTCTTTCAATTTCAATTACTTGGCTTCCTTCTTTCATTTCTAACATTTTCGGAATCCATTCTTGAAAGAATTTTATTGGATTTTCTCCCTCTGTACCTTCCATAAGACCAACAATTCTGATATTATTTCGTCTACTAGAGTTTTCAAGCGCTTCTGTTTTTTTCCAACATCCATTTTCTTTCTATTGTCCAGGCAAGATTATTGTCTTCTATCTTATCTATTCTTTCAGTGTTTTCTTCCACTTTTACTTCCATCTCTTTAACTTTATTATCCATCTTCTTTTGTTTTTGTACCACTTTATCGAGTTTATTCTGCATCCTTCTTATAGCTTTTAATTCATTCATAATATATATCAGGATATCTTTTATGTCTCCTTTAATCTCTTCCTTCTTCTCCTCTTCTTCCTCCTCTGAATTTCCCAAAGAGTCTGATTCCACTTCCGATTCACTTCCAACCGTAGTTGGGATTTGTAGTTTTGTTAATATCTGTTCATGCATACTTTCGCGCATGCGTTGTTCTTGCCGTTTCTTCCTGGGGACCGCCGACATCACTACAACTTCCGGTCCCGCATCATCAGAAGTGCCATGCACTTCGCCGGGAGGAGATCCAACTTGAATCCGAGGCTTCACCCAGACGGTTAGGCCTTTTTCTCCGCCGATTTGCGCAGTCTTCGAAGTAGTAGCTTTTTTCTGTTTCAGTTTAGGAGCCATATCAAAAGATAATCCTGAGTTTACATATAAATAGTTTCTAGTAGATATTTGTTAACTCTTCTTCATTTAAACCCTATTTCATTACATTTTACGAGGGAGCTGGATTCCCAACGTCTCGACCCTACGTCATCACGTGACGCCCCCTGTAACGTTCTCGCTCGGGAGTAACAGAACCCGAGTTAAACGTCGAGGTAAACCGTTGTCAATGAAGACAGAATCACAGTAAGATTAACCGTTTACTGTTTACTCTTTCACATTAACGTATGGTGAAAACTGTTGATAAAACAATACAAGATTGGTACAGTGTTTGTTTCCTTCTAGATATCACATTTACATCGTGAATACTTGCAAAGGTAAAACTACAACAACTACATTACATTAAAGTGCAGCATACAGTCAGAATCTACTTACGCCATTGACTGCTTTAAATACACTTCAACACAAACTATCCCGTCTCTTTAACTAACGAAAACATAAACCTTATCGACCGTCATTACTTTTAACGGAATCAGAGTTAACATTTTAATTCAACATATCGATTATCTCATGACTTACAGCGTTGCTTTCACTATGTTTCTGGTGCGTAGAGAGAAAACTCTGCTTGCGCTGGACTGGCACGTGTCTGGCCCCCACCTTCCTGTCTTTTTCAAACCGGTATTTTCCCACAAGACGCTGTGAAACCGGTTGTGACGTCATCGCAGCCGCGATATATTACAGACAACGAACTTACTTAAACAATCCTATCTTTAACTAAAAAATGCTAACACACGAATTACTAAGCGAAAATAAAACTAAATAACTGCCATTAAGGCAGCACACCCCCGCTTGTAAGAATCCTTTGAGGAAATGAGGAATGGGTTGGCAAAATTCGAAAAATGTTGAAAGAGGTTCTGGAGCTTGATAGGGTAAAACAGCACACTGAACTGAAAATCACATTGAATCATTGTAGCCTTATAATGTTCTAGAACAGAGACATAGAAAAGAGAACAGTACAACACAGGAACAGGCACCTCGGCACAAAATATTGTCCTGAACTGAATAAATTAGTAACCAACTGGCCAAATAAAACTAACCCATTATACCTACATAATGCCCCTTCATTCTCTACACATTCATGTGCTCATCTGAGCGTTTCTTACAAGTTCCTTGTGTAATCACAGACCTCCCGCTCCTATAACAACTTTCTACTACCAACCACTTCTTCTATGGGCGAGTCTGTTCTGAATCTGAATGGAGTAATCTTCTGCAAGAGCCTCCCACGAGGAACCTCGTCAATTGCCTCAAAAAAATTCATGCAGGTCACATCCACAATTCTGCCGTCACCAATCGCCCTCACCAGTTCTTCGGAAAACGCATTTAAGTTAGTAACACATGATATGTCCTGCACAGAACCAATCAGGCTATGAGTTTCCAAATATTCATGAATCGTGTAAGAATCATAAGAATTATCTACAGTGAATTCCCTACCACTGACGTGAGACTCAGCTGTCTATAATTTCCAAGTTTATCCCTGGTTTCCTTCTTGAAAGATGAATCAGCATTAGCTCCTCGCCAGTCTTCCAGGACCCTGCTTGTGACTGGGGAGACACAATGATATTGATCAAGGCCACAGCAATTTCTTCACTTACCTCTCAGTAACCTGAGGTATATTTCATCAGGCCGTGGGGAATTAAACAGTTTAATTCTAATTAAGAGTCCACTATTTTCTCCTTTATTTCCAAATTCCCTGACATATTAATAATCTGGGCAGTGACCCACACCTGCCCCGCCTCCACTCCTCCACGTCCTTCTCATTGGCAAATACTGATGTAAGTTATTCATCAAGGAACTCAGCCACATCCTTCGCATCCAAGCAAATGCCGCCTCCTGCCTTTATCCCTAGTTATCCTCCAGCTTTTGACGTATGTACAGAGTGCCTTTGGGATTCCCTTTAATCCTACTTGCCAAAGAATTTTCGTGGCTTCGCCTGTCTTTTCGAATTTCCTTCTTGAGTTCTTTGTCAGCATTTTCAGTAATCCTCCAGGGCTCTGTTTGAGTCGAGCTTCCTAAGCTTTACATAGTTTTCTTACTTCTTGTTGACTAAGTTCATGACCTCTCTCAAGCTGGAAGGTTCAATATCCTTGTAATCCATGTCCTTCCCTCTGACTGGAACATCCTAATCCGGTATGTGTGTAGTTGGTCTTTAATATCCTCCATATGCTGGATGTGGTCTTTGCAAAAATAGCTGTTCCAAGTTAACTCTCCGTAGATTCTGCCCAGTGATCTTGTAATTTGCACTGCTTCAGTTTAATACTCTCCCGCAAAATCCGTGCTCATTCTTATCTATAGCTATTTTAAAACTTAACGAGTTGTGTTCTCTCTTCCCTAACTGCCGACACATTAAAGGCAACGACAGGTCCAGTACAGCTCCCCCTCGTGTTGAACCATTTACATGCTGATTTAAGCGACTTCCTTTGATGCACCTAATAAGCTCCACCCTAATTGCACTATGAAGGGCTCAGTTTACACAGTATATCAGGATAATTGAAGTCTTTTCATGACGTAATATTAACCACCCTATCAGTTTGCGAGAACACCTTCTGTGATCTATGGATCACTGCAGTTGTGAAGATTCTTGCTGCACCAGGCGACCCTGTGATCTCTGTCACGGAGACCAATGTTAGGCTGTCTATAAAGAGGGTGAATTCTGCAAGGCCTGTGTCCCCGAGGAAATAATTGGTAATGCTCTGAAAACGTGTGACAACCAACTGGAGGTAGTATTCAACGACATTTTCAACTTTTCACTGCTACGGACGGAAATTCCAGTACCAGTGCCTAAGAAGAATAATGTGAGATGCATTGATGACTATCGCTCGGTAGCACTCATATCTGTAGTGAAGGAATGCTTTGAGAGGTTGGTCATGATTAGACTGAACTCTTGCCTCAGCAAGGACCTGGACCCACTGTTATCGCCACAATAGGTCAACGACAGAAGCAATCTCAATGTTTTTCACACGGCTTTAGACAACCTGGACAACACAAACAACAAATCAGGATGCTGTTCATCGACTTAGCAGTTAACACCACCATTCCCTAAATTCTGATTGAGAAGTTACAGAACCTGGGCCTCTGTATCTCACTCTGCAATTAGATTCTGGACTTCCTAACCGGAAGGCTATGATCTGTGCGGATTGGTGATAATATCTCCTTCCCGCTGACGAATAACGCTGGTGAAACTCAAGGTGTGCTTAGACCACTGGTTTTCTCTCTTTATACCCATGAGTATGTGGCTAAGCGTTGTTCAAATTTCATAGATAAATTTGTTGATGATACAACTATTGTTGGTAGAACCTCAGATGGAGACGAGTGGCTGGATTTCGACATTTAACAGAAATTTTGATAAGTACAGAATGGGAGGTTTATGAGGAGTCACTGTGCAGGTACATGGTCCTAAGCAGAAAAAAACGAACAGTGCGGCATCGACTAGAACGGCCAAAGGGCCAATTTCTGTGCTGTTCTTCTCTGGTGACTCAAAATAACATCTTGGTTTATGATTACATAGGCAGTGTTTGCTGCTAATAACTGAACTCAGAAATATTCAGCATAGACTCCTTTCACGGGTAATACCTTTCTCTTCATTGTCTGTTCATGAAGTGTCAGGGGTTCTAGTAGGGAGCATGCACGTAGATATGAATGTGAACCCACATGCTTTATAGTAGAAATAATACAAGTTACTTGTCGGTAAATGCAGATACTCTGTGCCTCACTGATCGTTATTACGAGGGGTGATTCTTGTAACACTCATATTGAACTTCTGCTGTTAGGTTAACAAATTCCACAACACATGCTAGTGATTGTAGATCTGATTCTGATTTGGACTATATTATCCCTCTGTTCCTATTCATTTCAAACAATTGCGTCACATCCGCTAATTTTTGTAGGTTTGCTGTAGAAGAGGATTGGTGATTCCTTCCTGGGTCATGAAGCAACCCGACGATAGACTCTCCACCACAACTTCACAGAAAATTTTCAATGTTTTTGATGACATGCCAAATCTTCGTAATCTTCTAAGGAAGTAGAGGTTCTGTCATGCATTCTTCATAATAGCCCTTACGTGCTGGACTCTGGAGAGATCCTCTAAGATTACAGCAGAGAGAACCTTGCAATATTATGTTGCCAACGGGCAGCGCACAACTGTGAACCTTTTTTTAGAAGTCGTCGGTGGCAGAATGTTCGTTAGATTGATAAGCCCGGCTGGCCAAATTAGGCCTTTCGGCATTGATCACGAAGGGCATCGTCAGGAAAAATGACGGGATCCATTCGGAGAGATTTCGCTGAGTCCAAACAGTTCCTTGTGGAGTACATTGGCAGTGCTGAGGCATCTATGAAACATCCCAACTGGAAAAGAGAAAAGAGAAACCAAGAGGGCTCGCTTTACCGTACTGTGTGGCTATCTTGCATGTCTTAAAAAAAATGATTTTGTGATATATGTGAGCGCCGATAAACTTGATTCTGGTATTGGTCTCTATTGTAGACTGGCGATGAGAGGGGTATCATTGTTGGGAATAGAGGGGAGGGAGCAGGGAGCACCAGAGAGACATTTTGTTATGACCAATAAACAATTTAATTGGAATCAATGATCTCACACGGTACCTTAGAGCTGTTTGTGCCGCCGCGCCAGTCCCCTCCCTCGTCCTGGCACACCTTTCCTACCTCCTGTCCCACACCATGTCAGGAAACTCCGTCCTCGCTATTCTCAACTTCCTTCCCACCCACCAAGTTTACAAACTCGTTCTCTGCTCTACAATGACAAATGCAGTATAGGTGTCCTACCTATATGAATATGCCAAGGACATTTACACAATATTGGTGTAAATAGGCAATTCCAGGCTTGGTTGTGGACTAGACGCCAATAACGTCAACGGTGATAATGTGTAGAACCACAGTAAATGAGCGTAATGTTAAATCCAGAGCTACATTTAGAAACACGAGAAAATCTGGAGATGCTCGAAATTCAAAGCAACACACAGAAAACGTTGGAGGATCTCAGTAGGCCAGACAGCATCTAGGTAAAGTAATAAATCTACATTAACTCGTGAAAAGGACATAGTTTGTGTATTCACTGGAGGGGTCTGTGCTATCTAAGAGCACATCAATTAGAAAAGGACAAAATGTTGGAGTGTTTCATGAATGTCCTCCGATCCTGACCATCTATATCAAATGACATTATAGGAAATGAGCAGATATTGTTGTGCCCTTGACAGAGATCTTTGTTCCCTCTTTTTCCAAAAGTAATGTATTGCAAGACCGAGATACAGTAAATATTCCATCACCATATAATGATGCTGAGATAAGTCAGGTAGCTACTGGTAGAAGAGCTTCAGATGAACGATATACCTGCAGAGTCAAGTAGTGTCGCCGGCAGCGGGTCAGTTGACAGAATGGACAAAGAAGTGACAGGTGAAATCCAGTGTATGGAAGTGTGTCGCGAAACTAATGATTAATGCACAGAAATTTTAAAAAAAGTTTCTATGGGCAGAACATTGTGAAATCAGAGCTGCATACGGACTTATGAGTCTTGCTCTGGATTTCCTGAAGGCCAACTTTCAGGTTAATTCGGTGCTGGCGAAGACAAATGCAATGCTGGCATTCATTTCACGACTCAAATTTGCTGCCATGAATGTGTGTAGTCCGAGTCATTGGGTGTTTTTCAGAAAAAAAGGTTCACAGGTTTTCAATTGGTCAGGGGACTAACGGTTTTTGGGAAAGAGAAGGAGGTTGGGGTTGAGGATCAGATTACCCGTGATGGGAAATTGGAAGATCACGATGGACCGAGGGGCACAATTCTGCTCCGATATCCTGTGGTTTAATCGTCATGTCCCTTGTCATTTGATCGTCTGCATTAACTATCGGACATTGACTCAATGCCTTACTAAAGTGTCTATTGATGGTTTCTACCATGCTGCGTTTATTAAAATTCTTTGTTACATCCTCATGGACACTCCGGGAAATGAAACAGAAAGACGCCTTCCTAACTATGTCATGCAAGTCAACTTTAGACTTTCTTTCGATGGTAACAGGACCTTGTTGAGCCATTCCCTGTTCAGGTAAACATATCAGAATCTTGATACCAACTCACTGGAGACAATTAAACTCGAAAGTTGAAGTTAGGATCTCTGTACACGTGGATGTTGTCTGCTCATAGCGTGTTGAAGGGCGTGCCGATGTAGAGTGCAATCAGCTAAATCTCTTTGCCGTGCTGCCCACTCAATCCGATCAGGAACCAGGCCCGATCTGTTCTCAGGAGTGCTCGGCGCGAAATCCGCCCGTTCGCCTCGAGACGGCAGTATTTCCGCTAGCATTTCCTTTTCCTACATGTCACAGGAAGCTACGGCTTTGTCGGTCAATTGACCAATGGAAATTTACACTGTGGTATGGGTTTCATTATCGAACATGTTGTGGTTGTGACGGGACCCGGGATTTAATGAAAAAAACTAATAAAATAAATGAAGAGTTTAATGACTGGTAGGAGGTAAAGGTACCGAAACAGCCGTCAGGGACGGTGCATCCGTGCATTGCAGTTCGAAGGCAGCGAGTTTGCTTCGCGTCCCTCACTGTGTTAACGGGACGGGCGGACAGTCAATCTCCCAGGACTGCTACTCCTCTGAACTCTGAGTGAGCAAACCTCCGACCCTCCACCCCTTACTCAGGGGGTCACTGCACAGGATCAGAAAAGCAGTCTCAGCCAAATTGCTGATGGCCACTGTCCTCTCCAGCTCCAAAGGCATTTTTGACAGGCGATGATCAGAAATACGGTGTCGTTCACTAAGTATCCGCATCACCCAGGACCTGCCCTCCTCACATTGCTACCGTGAAGGGGGAGTTAACGGAGCCTGAAACCCCACATTCAACGTTTCAGAAACAGTTTCTTACCCTCTGCCATCAAATTTCTGAATAGAAAATGAGCCCAAATGATTGCGAGAGAGAGAGAGAGGGAGAAGAGAAAAAAAAGCCCCATCCCCGTTATATGCGTATTCAGACTATACGAATTCGAGGTTAAGCGAGGGACCTATTTCTACCAATGTCTCTTTATATGCGTCAAAAACTCACTGTTATGCGAGGAGCACTGTTTTCCCGCCAATACAAGTCAGGTGCGCGCTCCTCACAGTCTCACTCTGTATCCAGAGATATCGGCCACTTGAAAAACGCACTGCCACCTGCTGGTCGGAGGACGCACCACATGCCAGTCAACATTTGGTCCCTCCCAACTAATCAATGCACACCTAAATTATTGGTAACCTTAATTGGATTATCGCGCCCAGCCCCATGCTATAAAAGGTGAGACATGTGCCTGGCTCTGTCTCTCTTACAGACCACTTCATTGAAGGTAAGTGTATTGATTTATGTTTGGGAAGGTCTATCGTTTGTCCTGGTAAGGGAGCCGCAGCTATCCAAGGTCAAGGGGGATAGGTGTTGTAGTGCTTTTCCCTTGTTCTTCGTATGTGTAACTGTACCCTGTCCCCCACACCGCTTTCTGTGTATTGTACTTGCTTCTGTTGACCCGACTTCCCCTTGTAAATAAATTCCTTATTATTAAAACTGCGTGTGTCCAGGCCTCTACTGTTGAGACTCAAAGAACCAGTTATTCCCATCACAACACACTCCCGCCAGTCTCGCATTGGTTTTGGCAAGGTATGGATGTGCGATCTGGCAATCTTAAAATTCTGTTGTTTTTACCTAAGGTGCAGTGATTTTTTGCTTAAAATATTTAACTATTCCTCCTAAGCGTCCGATGTCATGTCCTGGGCCATCAGCCGAGCAGCAGAAAACCGCTTTAACATTTGAAAAAAAGTTGGAAATTATAAACAGTGTGGCATCAGGTGAAGGTAACACAGCTTTGTGACGCTACTCTGGGAACAGCATCTTGCCTTTAAAGTTTTTTTGTTGCTTGACAATGCGCCAGCCCATCCTAAACATTGGACAGCATTCATCCTAACATAATAGTGCGTTTCCTGCCGCCTAAAACAACATCGCTGATTCAGCCACTCGACCAAGGTGTGATCCACATTCGAGGAATATATTTTTAATGGCGAACGGACGATTTTGAAAATCTGGGAGTTTATCAACGGTGAGGCAATGGTGGAAGTCGGAACACTTGGCAAAAATGGCGATGGACGCGAACCCAAGTTTAGAACGAAGTCAGCATTTTAGTCGTTCTCTACCGTCAACCCTTTTCCCTTACAAGCAAATTTATGCTGAAAAACATAATTCTGCCAAGCAAACAAACCTCACCACTTTCTTCAAACTGGTGTCGGTAGTTCTAAGAGTTCTGTGAGTCTTTCTTCACGCCTTGCTATGTTTGATATGATCCTGACGACCACAACCATCCATGCACCTTATCCACGTAAAGGTGCCCGTCACTATAACAACCGCTCATCTCCCGGACCAAACACACCTGCCACTGTTGGTGAGTACTGTACATCCTAGTATGTTAACTTTCTATGATTTATTGCATTGAATTAAATTGATGAAATATAATGCGAATGTTCCTTATGGTACTGCTTTTGTATCGTATTGGTATGAAAATGTGAAGAAATTACAGATAAAACACATTTAGGAAACCCGCTGGAGCGCATCCCTATTTCCCCCATTTAAACAATTATTCACATTATGCGTCGACTGCGAGGAACGTATCCCCGTATAACGAGGACAGGGTGTATTGAAATAGTCAGAGGCTGGAGGAATAGTGAGAGACCGATCGTCTTACCATCGTGGAACCTCTGGAATTCGACGTAATTGCCTTCTCTCTACATTTACCCTGGATTACAAATCTCTCTCTCCCATCATTTATTCCGTGGAAGAACTGAACTTTCCCTATTTTACATCTCAAGACTCTAAGCCTTGTTCATCCCCTCCACCCCCCCCCCCCCCAAGCTCAGTATAGTTTGGAAGTTATATTTACTCACATATATACAGATGACACAGTTAATTTTTGTTGATCTTGGTTTAAGTTACTATATTATAAGTAGTTGCTAATAAAGATAGTGGTTTTAACATCATAACCAGATGCCACGTGCAGTCTATTGCTCCTGGTTCATTTCTAACATGTTACAGTTCATAACAATTGAAAATAGTTATTTAATATTAATATATATTTCTAATTGTAATTTATAGTTTTATAAATTTGTATTTTACTGTATCAATGCCATAAGACAACAAATTTCTAGATATGTGCCAGTGATATTAAACCTGATTCTGACATCCCCACCGTCAAACACACGACGGTCCCTCCCGGGACCCTCGGTAATCAGACTCTCCGAACTCATCCACCTCCCCCCCCCTCCCATATCACGCCCAGCCACAACTTCCTTCACAGATCTGTTATTGATTACGTTTCCAAGCCCTTCACCCCAATTCTTTCTCTTCCTAAACACTCATTTACCACTCCTTCGACCCCAACATCAGCTCCACTGGCATCCACACCACGCCTCCTCTGGGCCCTCATCTAATGTTCCCTCTCCACACGCTAATTCTTAATGTCCCTAGTCCCTGATTCTTACATCTTCCATTCTAGGTGTCACTGTCTTTTTGCGTGATATCGTTATGTGTTCGGTGCCTCGCCCCGAGTAGATTGAAAGCCGTGCGAAGGGATGGAGGTGGTTAAGAGGGGGGATGTTGTGGGTATGGCGTCTGTCCGGTGATAGCTGGTAAGTCTGGCATTACCCCACGGACAGGTTATCCTCCTGCGCTGTGTCTACCAAAGCCATCAATTTAGAGCTGTCTACCCTCAGGGCAGGTGATGCCAAAATGGTGGGAGAGACCATTTGGGCTGTAGGCCCACGTTAGTAATGTGACTGCTCGCATTTTCCCTGACGGTGTACCGCTCCGGTTCCACACGACCCTCCCCGCACCCCAGGGGGCGTCACTGTCAGCTGACAGTTTTCCACAGAGTGGCTCAGTGTTGGAAGGGAAGAGGGGTGAGCTGTTAGTGTGGGTGTGTCAGCATGCTGTTTTCACTGCCCTAGGAGCTGGTTATTCCCGGTGGGGCTGAACGTACCTTCCCAATGAACAGTCGGATTTGACAGCAGCGAGCGTTTGACAAGAGATGCAGACCAAGTTAATGCAAACAGCGTTGGCTTTATTGATTCATGCAGTTAATTTGGGAAATGGTTATACCACCGCGGGACAGATGTCAGAAAGGCAGTGTAGTCAGTAGTGAGCTCCGAGAAGGAGCCGCCACATGCCGTGGAAAAAGAAATATTAGAACCCCTGCTACCATCAGAGTACACGAGAGTGTTTACAGTTACATCAACACAGGAAGTGGATCTTATCAAACATCCGCCGGCTGTTCTGCCCAGTATGTACACCGCTACGATGCCGAGAACCCGTGCGATCCGACGGAAGTGGCCCGTCTCTCTTTACTTTCAGCCGTGCACTCGCAGAAAAGACACAGACATCCCCTCAAACCCCAAACGTCAGTCTGGGATTCCTCGCGGTTTTGAACGTGTTCCCTATCGTACTGTAACACCGGGAATGAAAGAGATCCTAGGAAACGTCACATCTGTCTGGCTGACAAGGTAATATCATTTCTGGGCCACAGCGCTTCACAACGGTCCGATAGTCGTGTGTCAGCCGAAGGTCCACGGTTGCTAACGTCCCAGAACTGGGCTCCCAATACAGCCACTCTGCGGCCTCTGTGAGAGTAGGTGATGATTCCACTCGGATTGGTCACGGGTATTCGATGTCATGCCGGGTTTACAGGCCAGTGCTGTGATTACCGAGTGTCGGTGTTGGGAGTGAGTTAACAGTGGAGAGCATGAAGAAAGCGGCGTTTAACAGGAAGCAAGCGGAGGATCCAAAGCGTCCTCGTTGGCCTCACGGGGCCGGGCAGTCGAATCCGCCAGTGGCAACGAACCATATCTCCTGACTGAAAGATATAACAGAGAGTTGAGGATAATATTCCTGAGAGGGGAAGAGCAGTCCCTTTACTGAAGGGATTGTTCTAATCATCAGTAAACCAGCCACCAACCCCCCCAAAAAAAATCGGCAGAGTTTCAAATGGTGAGTGTGGTGAACCTGCGTTCAACTCTAGAAATTACCTTGTCTGTAGCGTGACTTCCGAATCCCATGGGATCCTTTTATCCCTCCTCGCAAGCAAAATCACACCCCTTCACTTTTGTCGTGACCACAAATGTACACAATCCTGCAGGTGAGGTCTAACCAACATGAACAGTTGTAAGCTGACATCCCAACTCTGGGTGCTAGTGATTTTACTGCTGCAGGCCGACGGGTCAGACATCTTCTTCACCATCACTCTGTCTGTGTCTCCAATCCCACCGATCCATCTACCTTTATCCAAATGTATCCATTATATGTGTAAGTTCTCTCTCGGTTTAACTCTCCAAGTATACTACACTCTACTTGCTTGAGTTATTCTGTGACCCACTTCCCCAGATGACTCATTTCCCAATGTAACCTCAGACAATCTTCTCCACTATCGACCACAGCAGCAATTTCGGTGTCAACTGCAAACTTACTGATAAATCTATCTACAGGTCTCCTGTCTGGCATCTCTCTACCATCTCCCTCTGACTCTTGTCAGCCTCCCTTTTCAGAGAGAAGTGGTTCCATTAGACAGACGCAGCATGAATTCAGAAAGCTCAGGTCCTGTTTGGCAAACTTACTAGAGTTCTCGGAGGACATAATGAGTGCAGTGGATAGAGGGGAACAGGTGGATGTGGTATACATGGATTTCCAGAAGGTGTTTGATAAGGTGCCGCACAAGAAACTTATAAATAGGATACAGATGCATGGAGTCGGAGGGAGCGTACTGGCATGAATAGTGGATTGGTTAACCAATAGAAGGCAGAGAGGTGGGTATAAATGGGTGTCTCTCCTGTTGACAGTCAGTGCAGAGTGGGGTGCCGCTGGATCGGTGTAGCAACATTTGCTGATGACACTAAACTGAGTGGAAAAGCGTATTATATTTAAAAGCGTAATTTAAATGGTGAAAGACTGCAGCATGCTGTTGTGCAGAGGGATTTAGGAGCGCTTGTTCATGAATCGCAAAAAGTTGGCTTGCAGATACAAAAGGTTCACAAGAAGGCAAACGGAATGCTGGCCTTCATTGCTAGAGAGATTGAATTCAACAGCAGGGAGATCATGCTGCAACTCTACAGGGAACTGGTGAGGCCGCACCTGGAGTACGGTGTGCAGTTCTGGTCTCCATACTTGAGGAAGGATATACTGGCTTTGGAGGCAGCGCGGAGGAGTTTCACCAGCTTGATTCCAAACATGAAATGGTTAACCTATGAGAAGAGATTATGTCGCCTGGGACTATACTCTCTGGAATTCGGAAGAATGGAGGGGGGTCTAATAGAAACATCCAAATTTTTGAAAGGGATCGAAGTAGAACATAGAAGTGGAAAAGTTGTTTGTATTGGTAGGTGATACTAGAACTTGACTCAAGATTCAGATGAGAACATTTAGGACAGAGATGGGGAGAAACTGTTTTTCCAGTAGAGTGGTGAATCTGTGGAATTCTGCCCAGGGAAGCAGTTGAGGATTCTTCACTAAATATATTTAAGATACAGTTAAATAGTTTTTACATAGTAAGGGAATTAAGGGTTATGGGGAAAAGCCAGGTAGATGGAGCTGAGTTTGCGGACAGATAAGGCATGATCTTATTTGTATGGTGGGTCAGTCTAGATGAGCCGGATGCCTACTCCTGCTCCTGTTTCTTATGTTCTTGTGTATGCAATTGTTCAGCTCACCATGGGTCCACATGTTCTCACCCTTCAGCTATCTTACAATTTGGGATCATGTCAGACCTCTTCTTTTCCTGTTCAAAACACCTGATCAGATTTATGAAACGTGACTTTCCTTCTACAAAGACATCCTGGCTGTGGCTAATCACTCCATCCTTTCCAAATAAATGTACATCCTGTATCCCAAAACATGTTTCTGTTACTGCTTTGCCTCCTGAACTGGAGGGAAAACTTACAGACAGGTTTGACAGAGGTGGTGGGGAACGGAAACTTATTTCAGGAGAGGAATTTAATCAAAAGGGATATGTCAGAGAATAGAGCAGTTGCGTATAGGGACATTGTGAGGAAAGAGCGGCAGTGAACCTACAGACAGTAGGTGGGATTGTACTGCGCCTATTCTAATGAGAGAATTATTGGGAACAGGGGTGATATATTTAGAGAACAGAGTACATGGAACTACAGAGTTATGGCCATTACAGATACTTTGTTGTCACAAGGGCCGGAATCGCTTCTGGATGCTCCAGTGTCTCTATGGTTCAAACACTCTGGGGGAAACGTGCAAGAGTCGGATAATCTCACAGCAGCACAAATGCAGGAGTCGTGCTCAGATCATTCAGTGAGTCAATGTGGATGGAAGTCAGAAACAGTAAGAGTAGCTATGCTACTGGAAGTATTATGTAGACTCACCACTCACATAGCCAAATGGAGACTGAAGAACATTTCAGGAGACAGATTTTGTAAGTGTGTAATCTTAACGCCGTTTATACTTGTGACATTAGCTTCCCTTATATTGACTGGAACCTCCTTAGAGAAAATGGTTTAGATTGGAAGAATATGTTCAATGAACCCACAAATGATTTCTGACTCATTAATGGAGGTACAACTGAAGGAAACGCCATATTAGACCAGTGAACCAGGTCACCTGCCATATTTCCCGATGCGATATTTCCAGAACTCCTACCACAGACAGTGACCACAACTCCTATTCTTTACCCTGGCATTGAATGAGGATAGGAAGAGACAGTATTATAAATCAGTTGATTGGCAGGAGAGCGAATTAACACGCTATTAGTCAAGAAGTTGGAAACGTAAATTGGGAAGAGATAGACACAGGGTAATGCACAACTGAAACGTGGAACTTTTTTTTTAGGAAGTTCTAGCAAGTTCTTCTGGATAGGTTCGTCCCAGTGAGACGGGGTCGGCAATGATAGAGTGAAGGTGTCACGGTTGACTAAAGATAGACAAGAGGGAGGAAGAAGCAGACTGAAGATTTAGGGATCAGGGAAGAGACATGTTTCTAATGAACTACAAAGTAGTCAGGCAGGAACTTCTAAATCCAAAGGCCTTTTACACCTATGTGAAAATCAGACGGATTTTCTTTCAGTGTTCACAATTGAAACGGAATGTTTCAAATGTGAGCATGACGTAGAGCAGGCTCATATGTTTGAACATATCGATGTTAAGAAAGAGGATGAGCTGAAATCTTCGAGAACATCACGATACATCAGTTCCTGGTGCCGGAGGGGATGTACCCCATTTTTCTACCGGAAGGGACGGAAGATACTGCTGCGCGTTCGGTGATGACCTTTCTGTGTCATTTGGCTACTGCAGTAATATCAGAGGATTGGACATTGCCAACTGTTATTCGTTTAATGAAGGAAAGGAACAGGGAAAATGCTGGGTATTACAGACCAGTAGGCCCATCATTCGTGCGGTCAAACTGTAGGAGGATATTTGTCGACAGTATTTCCGCACAGTTGGAGAACGATAGTCTGATCAGGGATAGTCAGCATGGCTGTGAGAGGGGCGGGACATGTCTCAGGAATGGAAACAAATTCTTAATTATTAGACAGAGCACACTGATGAAGATTTTAGCAAAACGTTCACAGTTATGGGCGGCCGAGAAACCTGGCTGCTGTACATAACAATAAATTACCCACAGAAAACAGAGTGGCAGCATGTGGAGGATATTTCACTTGGAGTTTGGTGACCAGTGGTGTTCCACAGAGATCGGTTCGGGAAGCGGGTAATTGGGCTGGTCCATTTCCGGAGAGTGTGGATGCATTGTAGGTTACAACAAGGCAATGAGGAATGCAGAATGAGAATTGGCAAAGCTGAGCTCAATGTGGAAAAGTGTGAAGTGATGCACTTTGCAAAGTCGAATTTGAATGCAAACTGCAGGGTTCATGATGGGCTAATCATCAGTGTGGAAGAACAGAGTAATGATTAGGTTCACATCCAAAAATTCCACAAAGTTGACGCGCATGTTGAAAAGGCTGTTAAGAAAGTGTATGAGGTGTTGGCCTCAATCGTCGAGGGAGTCAGTAAAAGCCGCAAGGTAATGTTACCGCTCAATTAATTTCAATTCCGTTCCCCTCATTACAGAAAGTATGTGAGGGCTTTCGAAGCAGAACAACGGAGATTTACCAATCTGCTGCAGAGACTAGAGGGTATTCATACGAGGATAGGTTTAGCGAGCTATACCTTTTTTTTTTAACAGCGAAGTGGATGAAAGGCGACTGCATAGGGTTGTACAAGTTAAACGGCATAGATCAAGGGGATAGCCAAAGACTTTATTTCCCAGTGTGGAATTAGCTAATCAGGGGATACAATTTTGAAGTGATTAGGGGGAGGAATTTGGGCTGCCAGGCGTACGTATTCACACATGATGCTGGGTGTGTTGTACATGGTGTCAGGAGTCCTGTTAGAGTCATACCTATCGGGAACATTTAAGATACTCTTAGACACATAGATCATCGAAGAACATGGCTCTGTAGAAATGAAGGTTTTCTGTCAACAACAATCAAGGACCAAAGGGCGAACATAAATATCTTGTGTTCTATATTTTCTGTTACTGGCCGACCGTCAGCATGAGCACCCAACTGATACTGCACCATCTCTGATTCATTAACAGACCCGATCACAGTCACAGCATTTCTCAACCACTTACATTTGCAGGAAATGATATGACGCCATTGACTTCCTACTCGGGGTTGTGGGAAAAGAAACTACAGGATTAGAGACCACACATAATCCAGTTAACTGTTACCATCTCTTCAATTATCGCTGCCGCCGAATGCCTGATCCCTTCTAAAGATGCTCAGCGGAAGCGCTGAGATACCAGACCACCTTCCCTCTGGGCACATTGACCCGTTAGAAGTCAACCTCAAGTTCAACAATTCCACCAAATTCCTTCCCTCCATTGATGCCGGAACCGGAGTGTTCTCAGGAACACTGACCAAGCTTCTCTCTCGGGACACACAGTGCAACCATTCAGACCGTTTCACTCCTCGGAGGAGCAGTGTGATAAGTGAGCCTTCTATCTGTCACTGTCAGAGAGTCCCACTATTCCGTCGGCGTGTACGCCCAACGGATACTGCAGCGGCTCTGGTTCATTTACCGTCCTGCTCGCACAAAAATATTCCACATCGACTTACATGCTGTAGGACATTCTTTTGCCCAAAACTACAGACCTGACTCAAGGATGCGAAGAAAGTACAAAATTAGTGAGAGAATCTCAGCTCAATGATAGACGTAGTTTTGAAGATGGAGCTGGAGAACATGAACCATTGAACATCCTGGATTGGGTAGATGGAGAGAGGAAATTTCCTATGGACAGGAAAGGAGTGGAAGGTTATGGGCTGAGTGCGGGTAGTTAGGACTAGGTGAGATTAAGAGTTCGGCATGGACTAGGAGGGCCGGAATGGCCTGTATCTGTGCTGTGATTGTTATATGGTTATATATGGTATGCGACAATTGGGTTTGGAGCAGAGTGCATCGCCTCGGAGATGACGAAGAATCTCTTTGTCTAAAAGAGTTTCGAAGCAGAACAACTGAGATTTACCAGTATGCTGCCTAGACTAGAGGGATATTCATATGAGGAAAGGTTCAGCGAGCTATGACTTTTCCTTTTACAGCGAAGTGGATGAATGGTGACTGCTTAGAGTTGTACAAGTTAAACGGCATAGATCAAGCGGATAACCAAAACCTTTTTTCCCAGTGTAGAAATAGCTAAGCGGGGGATATAATTTTGAAGTGATTAGAGGGAGGTATAGGGACTGCCAGGCACATTGATTTACACATAATGGTGGGTGTGGGGAACGCGGTGTCAGGAGTCCTGCTAGAGACATACCTGTCAGGTACATTTAAGAAAATCCTAGAAACATGGACAATAAAAAAAGTCGGCTCTGAAGAACTGAAGGTATTTAGTCGACAAGAATCAAGGACGAAAGGGCAAACATTGAGGTCTTGTCTCAATTTTCTGTTCATGGCCGACCATCAGCATGAGCATCCACCTGAAACTGCAGCGTCTCTCATTCATTAACTGACCGGATCAGAGTCAGAAAAATACTCAGCCACTTACATTTGCGGGAAGTGAGGTGACGCCTCTGAGTTCCTACTCCTGGATATGGGAAAAAAATCAAGAATTAGAGTCGGTACGTCATCCAGTTTACTGTGACCATTTCTCACCTTATCACTGCCTCCCACCACCTGTTCCCTTCATAAGATGCTCAGCGGCAGCGTCGGGATTTCAGCCCAATTTCCCTCAGGGCACATTGACCCATTGGCGGTCAACTTCAAGCTCAACAATTCTACTAATCTCCTCCAATCTCATGATGACAGAACCGGAGAGTTCTCCGGAACACTAAACAGCTTCTCTCTTGGTACACACAGTGGACCGATTCACACCTTTTCACTCCACGGAGTAGCAGTGTGATATGCGAGCCATTTATCTGACACCGACAGACCCTTGCACCATTCCTTAGGCACGGACTCCCAACTGATATATCAGTGGCTCTGGATCATTTTCCGTCCTACTCGCACATAAAATATTCCACATCGACTTACATGCAGTAGGACATTATTTTGCCCAAAACTACAGACCTGACTCAAGGATGCGAAGAAGGTACAAAATTAGCGAGAGACTCTCAGCTCAATGGTTCACGTACTGTTGAAGAATGAGCTGCAGAACCATGAACCATTGAACGGCCTGGATTGGGTAGATGGAGAGAGGACGTTTCCTGTAGGGGAACTGGGCTTGTATTAGAATGCATCGCTTCAGAGGTGATGAAGAAATTCTTTCGCTACAAATGTTTCGAAGCAGAACAACGGAGATTTACCAGTATGATGCCGAGACTGGAAGGATATTCATATGAGCAAAGGTTCAGCCATCTATGGCTTTTACAGCGAAGTGTGTGAAAGGCGACTGCTTAAGTTTGTACAAACTAAATGGCATAAATCAATCGGATAGCCAAAGACATTTTTTTCTCCTAGTGTGGAAATAGCTAATCGGGGGATATAATTTTGAAGTGATTAAAGGGAGGTATAGGGACTGCCAGGCGTATGTATATACACATAATAGTGGGTGTGTGGAACGCGGTGTCAGTAGCCCTGTTGCAGACCTACCTATCAGGTACGTTTAGGAAAATCCTAGAAACATGCACAATAAAAAGAAAGACGGCTCTGTAGAAATGAAGGTATTAAGTCGACAACAATCAAGGATCAATTAGTGAACAGAGAGGTCTAGTCTTCTCAATTTTCTGTTCCTGCCGGAACATCATCATGAGCAGACCCCTTATACAAAGCGTATCTGATTCATTAACTGACCCAATCACAGTCACATCATTTCTCAGCCACTTACTTTGGCGGGAATCGAGCGGATGACTTTGAGTTCCTATTCGTGGATATGGAAATAAAAAATCAAGAATTAGAGACCGTACGTCATCCGGTTACCTGTGACCATCTCTTCCCCTATCACTGCCACCCCACCGCCTGTTCCCTGCATCAAATGCTCAGCGGCTGTGTCGGGATTGCAGCACAACTTCCCTCTGAGCAAATTGACCCATTGGATGTCAACTTCAAGTTCAACAATTCTACTAAACTCCTTCACTCTGTTGATGCAGGAAATGAAGACTTCTCCAGATCTCTGAACAAGCTTCTCTCTCGGGACACACAGTGCACCATTTCACACCGTTTCACCCCTCGGAGGAGCAGTGTTATGAGCGAGCCTTTTATCTGACACTGCCAGACCCTTCCACCGTGCCTTAGGAACGGACACACAACCGATACTTCAGCGGCTCTGGTTCATTTACCGTCCTGCTCGCACAAAAATATTCCAAATCGACTAACATGCTGTAGGACATTCTTTTGCCCAAAACTACAGACCTGACTCAAGGATGCGAAGAAGGTACAAAATTAACCAGTGACCCTCAGCTCAATGATAGACGTAGTTTTGAAGATTGAGCTGGAGAACATGAACCATTGAACATCCTGGATTGGGTAGATGGAGAGAGGACATTTCCTATGGGGCAATTGGGCTTGGAGGAGAGTGCATCGCCTCAGAGATGATGAAGAATCTCTTTGTCTAGAAGAGTTTTGAAGCAGAACAACGGAGATTTACCAGTATGCTGCCTAGACTGGAGGGATATTCATATGAGGAAAGGTTCAGCGAGCTATGACTTTTCCTTTTACAGCGAAGTGGATGAAAGGTGACTGCTTAGGGTTGTATAAGTTAAAAGGCATAGATCAAGCAGATGATCAAGCACTTTTTTTTTCCAGAGTTGAAATAGCTAATCGTGGGATATAATTTTGAAGTCATTAGAGAGAAGTATAGGGACTGCATGGCGTATGTATTTACACATAATGGTGAGTGTGTGGGACGAGATGTCAGGAGTCCTGTTACAGACATACCTATTAGGTACATTGAAGAAATTCTTAGAGACATGGACAATCAAAGAAAGACGGCTCTGTAGAAATGAATGTATTAAGTTGACTACAATCAAGGATCAATTAGTGAACAGAGAGGTCTAGACTTATCCATTTTCTCTTCCTGGCCGACCATCATCATGAGCAGCCCCCTTATACTACAGCGTATCTGATTCATTAACTGACCCGATCATACTCAGAACATTCCTCAGCCACTTACATTTGCGGGAAGTGAGGGGACACCTTAGAGTCCCTATTGGTGGATATAGGAAAAAAAAATCAAGAATTAAAAACCGTACATCATCCAGTTAACATTGACCATCTCTTCCCTTATCACTGCCACCCACCGCCTGTTCTCTTCCTAAGATGCTCAGCAGCAGGGCCGGGATACCAGCCGAATTTCCCTTTGGGAACATCGACCCATTTGAAGTCAACTTCAAGTTCAACAATGCTACTAAATTCCTTCCCTTATTGATGCCGGAACAGGAGAGTTCTCCGAAAGACTGAACAGGCTTCTATCTCTGGACACACACTACTCCTATTCACATAGTTTCACCCCTCCGAGGAGCAGTTTGATATGCAAGCCTTGTATCTGACACCGCCAGAGCATTCCCTGTATTCCGTAAGCATGGACACCCAGCCGATAATTCATCTGCTCTGTTTCATTTGCCGTACTGCTCGCACATAAAATATTCCACATCGACTTACATGCTGTAGGACATTCTTTTGCCCAAAACTACAGACCTGACTCAAGGATGCGAAGAAAGTACAAAATTAGCGAGAGAATCTCAGCTCAATGATAGACGTAGTTTTGAAGATGGAGCTGGAGAACATGAATCATTGAACATCCTGGATTGGGTAGATGGTGAGAGGACATTACCTATGGGGCAATTGGGCTTGGAGCAGAGTGCATCGCCTCAGAGATGATGAAGAATCTCTCTAATGGGTGCACTATGCACCCATTCACCTAGTTTCATCCTTCCGAAGAGCAGTTTGGTATGCGAGCCATCTATCTGACACTGCCAGAGCATACCCTGCATTCCGTAAGCACGGACACCCAAGCCGATACTTCAGCTGCTCTGTTTCATTTACCGTCCTGCTCGCACATAAAATATTCCACATCGACTTACATGCTGTAGGACATTCTTTTGCCCAAAACTATAGACCTGACTCAAGGATGCGAAGAAAGTACAAAATTAGCGAGCGAATCTCAGCTTAATGATAGACATAGTTTTGAAGATGGAGCTGCAGAACATGAACCTTTGAACGGCCTGGATTGGGTAGATGGAGAGAGGACATTTCCTATGGGGCAATTGGGCTTGGAGCAGAGTGCATTGCCTCGGAGATGATGAAGAATCTCTTTGTCTAGAAGAGTTTTGAAGCAGAACAACTGAGATTTACCAGTATGCTGCCTAGACTAGAGGCATATTCATATGAGGAAAGGTTCAGCGAGCTATGACTTTTCCTTTTACAGCGAAGTGGATGAAAGGTGACTGCTTAGAGTTGTACATGTTAAACGGCATAGATCAAGCGGATAGCCAAAACCTTTTTTCCCAGTGTGGAAATAGCTAAGCGGGGGATATAATTTTGAAGTGATTAGAGGGAGGTATAGGGACTGCCAGGCACATTGATTTACACATAATGGTGGGTGTGGGGAACGCGGTGTCAGGAGTCCTGCTAGAGACATACCTGTCAGGTACATTTAAGAAAATCCTAGAAACATGGACAATAAAAAAAGTCGGCTCTGAAGAACTGAAGGTATTTAGTCGACAAGAATCAAGGACCAAAGGGCAAACATTGAGGTCTAGTCTCAATTCTATGTTCATGTCCGACCATCAGCATGAGCAGCCACCTGAAACTGCAGCGTCTCTCATTCATTAACTGACCCGATCACAGTCAGAAAATTACTCAGCCACTTACATTTCCGGCAAGTGGGGTGACGCCTCTGAGTTCCTATTCCTGGATATGGGAAAAAAAAATCTAGAATTAGAGTCCGTACGTCATCCAGTTTACTGTGACCATTTCTTCCCTTATCACTGCCTCCCTCCTCCTGTTCCCTACATAAGATGCTCAGCGGCAGCGTCGGGATTCCAGCCCAATTTTCCTCAGGGCACATTGACCCATTGGAGGTCAACTTCAAGCTCAACAATTCTACTAATCTCCTTCCCTCTCATGATGACCGAACTGGAGAGTTCTCCGGAACACTAAACAGCTTCTCTCTCGGTACACACAGTGGACCGATTCACACCTCTTCACCCCACGGATTAGCTGTGCGATATGCGAGCCATTTATCTGACACCGACAGACCCTTGCACCATTCCTTAGGCACGGACTCCCAACTGATATATCAGTGGCTCTGGATCATTTTCCGTCCTACTCGCACAGAAAATATTCCACATCGACTTACATGCAGTAGGACATTATTTTGCCCAAAACTACAGACCTGACTCAAGGATGCGAAGAAGGTACAAAATTAGCGAGAGACTCTCAGCTAAATGGTTCACGTACTGTTGAAGAATGAGCTGCAGAACCATGAACCATTGAATGGCCTGGAATGGGTAGATGAAGAGAGGAAGTTTCCTGTAGGGGAACTGGGCTTGTATCAGAGTACATCGCTTCAGAGGTGATGACGAATCTCTTTCACTACAAATGTTTCGAAGCAGAACAACGGTGATTTACCTGAATGACGCCGAGACTGGAGGGATATTCATATGAGCAAAGATTCAGCCATCTATGGCTTTTACAGCTAAGTGTGTGAAAGGCGACTGCTTACGTTTGTACAAGCTAAATGGCATAAATGAAGCGGATAGCCAAAGACTTTTTTCTCCTAGTGTGGAAATAGCTAATCGGGGGATATAATTTTGAGGTGATTAAAGGGTGGTATAGGGACTGCCAGGCGTATGTATCTACACATAATAGTGGGTGTGTGGAACGCGTTGTCAGTAGTCCTGTTACAGACCTACCTATCAGGTACGTTTAGGAATATCCTAGAAACATGCACAATAAAAAGAAAGATGGCTCTGCAGAAATGAAGCTATTAAGTCGACAACAATCAAGGATCAATTAGTCAACAGAGAGCTCTAGTCTTCTCAATTTTCTGTTCCTGCCCGAACATCATCATGAGCAGCCCCCTTGTACAACAGCGTATCTGATTCATTAACCGACCCGATCACAGTCACATCATTCCTCAGCCACTTACATTGGCGCGAATCGAGGGACTGCCTTTGAGCTCCTATTCGTGGAGATGGAAAAGAAAAAATCAAGAATTAGAGACCGTACGTCATCCGGTTACCTGTGACCATCTCTTCCCCTATCACTGCCACCCCACCGCCTGTTCCCTGCATCAAATGCTCAGTGGCAGTGTCGGGATTGCAGCACAAATTCCCTCTGAGCAAATTGACCCACTGGATGTCAACTTCAAGTTCAACAATTCTACTAAACTCCTTCACTTGTTGATGCAGGAAATGAAGATTTCTCCAGATCTCTGAACAAGCTTCTCTCTCGGGACACACAGTGCAACATTTCACAGCGTTTCACCCCTCGGAGGAGCAGTGTTATGAGCGAGCCTTTTATCTGACACTGCCAGACCCTTCCACCGTGCCTTAGGAATGGACACACAACCGATACTTCAGCGGCTCTGGTTCATTTACCGTCCTGCTCGCACAAAAATATTCCAAATCGACTAACATGCTGTAGGACATTCTTTTGCCCAAAACTACAGACCTGACTCAAGGATGCGAAGAAAGTACAAAATTAGCGAGCGAATCTCAGCTCAATGATAGACATAGTTTTGAAGATGGAGCTGCAGAATATGAACCATTGAACATCCTGGATTGGGTAGATGGAGAGAGGACATTTCCTATGGGGCAATTGGGCTTGGAGCAGAGTGCATCGCCTCAGAGATGATGAAGAATCTCTTTGTCTAGAAGAGTTTTGAAGCAGAACAACGGAGATTTACCAGTATGCTGCCTAGACTGGAGGGATATTCATATGAGGAAAGGTTCAGCGAGCTATGACTTTTCCTTTTACAGCGAAGTGGATGAAAGGTGACTGCTTAGGGTTGTATAAGTTAAAAGGCATAGATCAAGCAGATGATCAAGCACTTTTTTTTTCCAGAGTTGAAATAGCTAATCGTGGGATATAATTTTGAAGTCATTAGAGAGAAGTATAGGGACTGCATGGCGTATGTATTTACACATAATGGTGAGAGTGTGGGACGAGATGTCAGGAGTCCTGTTACAGACATACCTATTAGGTACATTGAAGAAATTCTTAGAGACATGGACAATCAAAGAAAGACGGCTCTGTAGAAATGAATGTATTAAGTTGACAACAATCAAGGATCAATTAGTGAACAGAGAGGTCTAGACTTATCCATTTTCTCTTCCTGGCCGACCATCATCATGAGCAGCCCCCTTATACTACAGCGTATCTGATTCATTAACTGACCCGATCATACTCAGAACATTCCTCAGCCACTTACATTTGCGGGAAGTGAGGGGACACCTTTGAGTCCCTATTGGTGGATATAGGGAAAAAAAAATCAAGAATTAAAAACCGTGCATCATCCAGTTAACATTGACCATCTCTTCCCTTATCACTACCACCCACCGCCTGTTCTCTTCCTAAGATGCTCAGCAGCAGGGCCGAGATACCAGCCGAATTTCCCTTTGGGAACATCGACCCATTTGAAGTCAACTTCAAGTTCAACAATGCTACTAAATTCCTTCCCTTATTGATGCCGGAACAGGAGAGTTCTCCGAAAGACTGAACAGGCTTCTATCTCTGGACACACACTACTCCTATTCACATAGTCTCACCCCTCCGAGGAGCAGTTTGATATGCAAGCCTTGTATCTGACACCGCCAGAGCATTCCCTGTATTCCGTAAGCATGGACACCCAGCCGATAATTCATCTGCTCTGTTTCATTTGCCGTACTGCTCGCACATAAAATATTCCACATCGACTTACATGCTGTAGGACATTCTTTTGCCCAAAACTACAGACCTGACTCAAGGATGCGAAGAAAGTACAAAATTAGTGAGAGAATCTCAGCTCAATGATAGACGTAGTTTTGAAGATGGAGCTGGAGAACATGAACCATTGAACATCCTGGATTGGGTAGATGGAGAGAGGAAATTTCCTATGGACAGGAAAGGAGTGGAAGGTTATGGGCTGAGTGCGGGTAGTTAGGACTAGGTGAGATTAAGAGTTCGGCATGGACTAGGAGGGCCGGAATGGCCTGTATCTGTGCTGTGATTGTTATATGGTTATATATGGTATGCGACAATTGGGTTTGGAGCAGAGTGCATCGCCTCGGAGATGACGAAGAATCTCTTTGTCTAAAAGAGTTTCGAAGCAGAACAACTGAGACTTACCAGTATGCTGCCTAGACTAGAGGGATATTCATATGAGGAAAGGTTCAGCGAGCTATGACTTTTCCTTTTACAGCGAAGTGGATGAATGGTGACTGCTTAGAGTTGTACAAGTTAAACGGCATAGATCAAGCGGATAGCCAAAACCTTTTTTCCCAGTGTAGAAATAGCTAAGCGGATAGCCAAAACCTTTTTTCCCAGTGTAGAAATAGCTAAGCGGGGGATATAATTTTGAAGTGATTAGAGGGAGGTATAGGGACTGCCAGGCACATTGATTTACACATAATGGTGGGTGTGGGGAACGCGGTGTCAGGAGTCCTGCTAGAGACATACCTGTCAGGTACATTTAAGAAAATCCTAGAAACATGGACAATAAAAAAAGTCGGCTCTGAAGAACTGAAGGTATTTAGTCGACAAGAATCAAGGACGAAAGGGCAAACATTGAGGTCTTGTCTCAATTTTCTGTTCATGGCCGACCATCAGCATGAGCATCCACCTGAAACTGCAGCGTCTCTCATTCATTAACTGGCCGGATCAGAGTCAGAAAAATACTCAGCCACTTACATTTGCGGGAAGTGAGGTGACGCCTCTGAGTTCCTACTCCTGGATGTGGGAAAAAAATCAAGAATTAGAGTCGGTACGTCATCCAGTTTACTGTGACCATTTCTCACCTTATCACTGCCTCCCACCACCTGTTCCCTTCATAAGATGCTCAGCGGCAGCGTCGGGATTTCAGCCCAATTTCCCTCAGGGCACATTGACCCATTGGCGGTCAACTTCAAGCTCAACAATTCTACTAATCTCCTCCAATCTCATGATGACAGAACCGGAGAGTTCTCCGGAACACTAAACAGCTTCTCTCTTGGTACACACAGTGGACCGATTCACACCTTTTCACTCCACGGAGTAGCAGTGTGATATGCGAGCCATTTATCTGACACCGACAGACCCTTGCACCATTCCTTAGGCACGGACTCCCAACTGATATATCAGTGGCTCTGGATCATTTTCCGTCCTACTCGCACATAAAATATTCCACATCGACTTACATGCAGTAGGACATTATTTTGCCCAAAACTACAGACCTGACTCAAGGATGCGAAGAAGGTACAAAATTAGCGAGAGACTCTCAGCTCAATGGTTCACGTACTGTTGAAGAATGAGCTGCAGAACCATGAACCATTGAACGGCCTGGATTGGGTAGATGGAGAGAGGACGTTTCCTGTAGGGGAACTGGGCTTGTATTAGAGTGCATCGCTTCAGAGGTGATGAAGAAATTCTTTCGCTACAAATGTTTCGAAGCAGAACAACGGAGATTTACCAGTATGATGCCGAGACTGGAGGGATATTCATATGAGCAAAGATTCAGCCATCTATGGCTTTTACAGCGAAGTGTGTGAAAGGCGACTGCTTAAGTTTGTACAAACTAAATGGCATAAATCAATCGGATAGCCAAAGACATTTTTTTCTCCTAGTGTGGAAATAGCTAATCGGGGGATATAATTTTGAAGTGATTAAAGGGAGGTATAGGGACTGCCAGGCGTATGTATATATACATAATAGTGGGTGTGTGGAACGCGGTGTCAGTAGCCCTGTTGCAGACCTACCTATCAGGTACGTTTAGGAAAATCCTAGAAACATGCACAATAAAAAGAAAGACGGCTCTGTAGAAATGAAGGTATTAAGTCGACAACAATCAAGGATCAATTAGTGAACAGAGAGGTCTAGTCTTCTCAATTTTCTGTTCCTGCCCGAACATCATCATGAGCAGACCCCTTATACAACAGCGTATCTGATTCATTAACTGACCCAATCACAGTCACATCATTTCTCAGCCACTTACTTTGGCGGGAATCGAGCGGATGACTTTGAGTTCCTATTCGTGGATATGGAAATAAAAAATCAAGAATTAGAGACCGTACGTCATCCGGTTACCTGTGACCATCTCTTCCCCTATCACTGCCACCCCACCGCCTGTTCCCTGCATCAAATGCTCAGCGGCTGTGTCGGGATTGCAGCACAACTTCCCTCTGAGCAAATTGACCCATTGGATGTCAACTTCAAGTTCAACAATTCTACTAAACTCCTTCAATCTGTTGATGCAGGAACTGAAGATTTCTCCAGATCTCTGAACAAGCTTCTCTCTCGGGACACACAGTGCACCATTTCACACCGTTTCACCCCTCGGAGGAGCAGTGTTATGTGCGAGCCTTTTATCTGACACTGCCAGACCCTTCCACCGTGCCTTAGGAACGGACACACAACCGATACTTCAGCGGCTCTGGTTCATTTACCGTCCTGCTCGCACAAAAATATTCCAAATCGACTAACATGCTGTAGGACATTCTTTTGCCCAAAATTACAGACCTGACTCAAGGATGCGAAGAAGGTACAAAATTAACCAGTGACCCTCAGCTCAATGATAGACGTAGTTTTGAAGATTGAGCTGGAGAACATGAACCATTGAACATCCTGGATTGGGTAGATGGAGAGAGGACATTTGCTATGGGGCAATTGGGCTTGGAGGAGAGTGCATCGCCTCAGAGATGATGAAGAATCTCTTTGTCTAGAAGAGTTTTGAAGCAGAACAACGGAGATTTACCAGTATGCTGCCTAGACTGGAGGGATATTCATATGAGGAAAGGTTCAGCGAGCTATGACTTTTCCTTTTACAGCGAAGTGGATGAAAGGTGACTGCTTAGGGTTGTATAAGTTAAAAGGCATAGATCAAGCAGATGATCAAGCACTTTTTTTTTCCAGAGTTGAAATAGCTAATCGTGGGATATAATTTTGAAGTCATTAGAGAGAAGTATAGGGACTGCATGGCGTATGTATTTACACATAATGGTGAGTGTGTGGGACGAGATGTCAGGAGTCCTGTTACAGACATACCTATTAGGTACATTGAAGAAATTCTTAGAGACATGGACAATCAAAGAAAGACGGCTCTGTAGAAATGAATGTATTAAGTTGACTACAATCAAGGATCAATTAGTGAACAGAGAGGTCTAGACTTATCCATTTTCTCTTCCTGGCCGACCATCATCATGAGCAGCCCCCTTATACTACAGCGTATCTGATTCATTAACTGACCCGATCATACTCAGAACATTCCTCAGCCACTTACATTTGCGGGAAGTGAGGGGACACCTTAGAGTCCCTATTGGTGGATATAGGAAAAAAAAAATCAAGAATTAAAAACCGTACATCATCCAGTTAACATTGACCATCTCTTCCCTTATCACTGCCACCCACCGCCTGTTCTCTTCCTAAGATGCTCAGCAGCAGGGCCGGGATACCAGCCGAATTTCCCTTTGGGAACATCGACCCATTTGAAGTCAACTTCAAGTTCAACAATGCTACTAAATTCCTTCCCTTATTGATGCCGGAACAGGAGAGTTCTCCGAAAGACTGAACAGGCTTCTATCTCTGGACACACACTACTCCTATTCACATAGTCTCACCCCTCCGAGGAGCAGTTTGATATGCAAGCCTTGTATCTGACACCGCCAGAGCATTCCCTGTATTCCGTAAGCATGGACACCCAGCCGATAATTCATCTGCTCTGTTTCATTTGCCGTACTGCTCGCACATAAAATATTCCACATCGACTTACATGCTGTAGGACATTCTTTTGCCCAAAACTACAGACCTGACTCAAGGATGCGAAGAAAGTACAAAATTAGCGAGAGAATCTCAGCTCAATGATAGACGTAGTTTTGAAGATGGAGCTGGAGAACATGAATCATTGAACATCCTGGATTGGGTAGATGGTGAGAGGACATTACCTATGGGGCAATTGGGCTTGGAGCAGAGTGCATCGCCTCAGAGATGATGAAGAATCTCTCTAATGGGTGCACTATGCACCCATTCACCTAGTTTCATCCTTCCGAAGAGCAGTTTGGTATGCGAGCCTTCTATCTGACACTGCCAGAGCATACCCTGCATTCCGTAAGCACGGACACCCAAGCCGATAATTCAGCTGCTCTGTTTCATTTACCGTCCTGCTCGCACATAAAATATTCCACATCGACTTACATGCTGTAGGACATTCTTTTGCCCAAAACTATAGACCTGACTCAAGGATGCGAAGAAAGTACAAAATTAGCGAGCGAATCTCAGCTCAATGATAGACATAGTTTTGAAGATGGAGCTGCAGAACATGAACCTTTGAACGGCCTGGATTGGGTAGATGGAGAGAGGACATTTCCTATGGGGCAATTGGGCTTGGAGCAGAGTGCATTGCCTCTGAGATGATGAAGAATCTCTTTGTCTAGAAGAGTTTTGAAGCGGAACAACTGAGATTTACCAGTATGCTGCCTAGACTAGAGGCATATTCATATGAGGAAAGGTTCAGCGAGCTATGACTTTTCCTTTTACAGCGAAGTGGATGAAAGGTGACTGCTTAGAGTTGTACATGTTAAACGGCATAGATCAAGCGGATAGCCAAAACCTTTTTTCCCAGTGTGGAAATAGCTAAGCGGGGGATATAATTTTGAAGTGATTAGAGGGAGGTATAGGGACTGCCAGGCACATTGATTTACACATAATGGTGGGTGTGGGGAACGCGGTGTCAGGAGTCCTGCTAGAGACATACCTGTCAGGTACATTTAAGAAAATCCTAGAAACATGGACAATAAAAAAAGTCGGCTCTGAAGAACTGAAGGTATTTAGTCGACAAGAATCAAGGACCAAAGGGCAAACATTGAGGTCTAGTCTCAATTCTATGTTCATGTCCGACCATCAGCATGAGCAGCCACCTGAAACTGCAGCGTCTCTCATTCATTAACTGACCCGATCACAGTCAGAAAATTACTCAGCCACTTACATTTCCGGCAAGTGGGGTGACGCCTCTGAGTTCCTATTCCTGGATATGGGAAAAAAAAATCTAGAATTAGAGTCCGTACGTCATCCAGTTTACTGTGACCATTTCTTCCCTTATCACTGCCTCCCTCCTCCTGTTCCCTACATAAGATGCTCAGCGGCAGCGTCGGGATTCCAGCCCAATTTTCCTCAGGGCACATTGACCCATTGGAGGGCAACATCAAGCTCAACAATTCTACTAATCTCCTTCCCTCTCATGATGACCGAACCAGAGAGTTCTCCGGAACACTAAACAGCTTCTCTCTCGGTACACACAGTGGACCGATTCACACCTTTTCACCCCACGGAGTAGCTGTGCGATATGCGAGCCATTTATCTGACACCGACAGACCCTTGCACCATTCCTTAGGCATGGACTCCCAACTGATATATCAGTGGCTCTGGATCATTTTCCGTCCTACTCGCACATAAAATATTCCACATCGACTTACATGCAGTAGGACATTATTTTGCCCAAAACTACAGACCTGACTCAAGGATGCGAAGAAGGTACAAAATTAGCGAGAGACTCTCAGCTAAATGGTTCACGTACTGTTGAAGAATGAGCTGCAGAACCATGAACCATTGAACGGCCTGGAATGGGTAGATGAAGAGAGGAAGTTTCCTGTAGGGGAACTGGGCTTGTATTAGAGTGCATCGCTTCAGAGGTGATGAAGAAATTCTTTCGCTACAAATGTTTCGAAGCAGAACAACGGAGATTTACCAGTATTATGCCGAGACTGGAGGGATATTCATATGAGCAAAGGTTCAGCCATCTATGGCTTTTACAGCGAAGTGTGTGAAAGGCGACTGCTTAAGTTTGTACAAACTAAATGGCATAAATCAATCGGATAGCCAAAGACATTTTTTTCTCCTAGTGTGGAAATAGCTAATCGGGGGGTATAATTTTGAAGTGATTAAAGGGAGGTATAGGGACTGCCAGGCGTATGTATATATACATAATAGTGGGTGTGTGGAACGCGGTGTCAGTAGCCCTGTTGCAGACCTACCTATCAGGTACGTTTAGGAAAATCCTAGAAACATGCACAATAAAAAGAAAGACGGCTCTGTAGAAATGAAGGTATTAAGTCGACAACAATCAAGGATCAATTAGTGAACAGAGAGGTCTAGTCTTCTCAATTTTCTGTTCCTGCCCGAACATCATCATGAGCAGACCCCTTATACAACAGCGTATCTGATTCATTAACTGACCCAATCACAGTCACATCATTTCTCAGCCACTTACTTTGGCGGGAATCGAGCGGATGACTTTGAGTTCCTATTCGTGGATATGGAAATAAAAAATCAAGAATTAGAGACCGTACGTCATCCGGTTACCTGTGACCATCTCTTCCCCTATCACTGCCACCCCACCGCCTGTTCCCTGCATCAAATGCTCAGCGGCTGTGTCGGGATTGCAGCACAACTTCCCTCTGAGCAAATTGACCCATTGGATGTCAACTTCAAGTTCAACAATTCTACTAAACTCCTTCAATCTGTTGATGCAGGAACTGAAGATTTCTCCAGATCTCTGAACAAGCTTCTCTCTCGGGACACACAGTGCACCATTTCACACCGTTTCACCCCTCGGAGGAGCAGTGTTATGTGCGAGCCTTTTATCTGACACTGCCAGACCCTTCCACCGTGCCTTAGGAACGGACACACAACCGATACTTCAGCGGCTCTGGTTCATTTACCGTCCTGCTCGCACAAAAATATTCCAAATCGACTAACATGCTGTAGGACATTCTTTTGCCCAAAATTACAGACCTGACTCAAGGATGCGAAGAAGGTACAAAATTAACCAGTGACCCTCAGCTCAATGATAGACGTAGTTTTGAAGATTGAGCTGGAGAACATGAACCATTGAACATCCTGGATTGGGTAGATGGAGAGAGGACATTTTCTATGGGGCAATTGGGCTTGGAGGAGAGTGCATCGCCTCAGAGATGATGAAGAATCTCTTTGTCTAGAAGAGTTTTGAAGCAGAACAACGGAGATTTACCAGTATGCTGCCTAGACTGGAGGGATATTCATATGAGGAAAGGTTCAGCGAGCTATGACTTTTCCTTTTACAGCGAAGTGGATGAAAGGTGACTGCTTAGGGTTGTATAAGTTAAAAGGCATAGATCAAGCAGATGATCAAGCACTTTTTTTTTCCAGACTTGAAATAGCTAATCGTGGGATATAATTTTGAAGTCATTAGAGAGAAGTATAGGGACTGCATGGCGTATGTATTTACACGTAATGGTGAGTGTGTGGGACGAGATGTCAGGAGTCCTGTTACAGACATACCTATTAGGTACATTGAAGAAATTCTTAGAGACATGGACAATCAAAGAAAGACGGCTCTGTAGAAATGAATGTATTAAGTTGACTACAATCAAGGATCAATTAGTGAACAGAGAGGTCTAGACTTATCCATTTTCTCTTCCTGGCCGACCATCATCATGAGCAGCCCCCTTATACTACAGCGTATCTGATTCATTAACTGACCCGATCATACTCAGAACATTCCTCAGCCATTTACATTTGCGGGAAGTGAGGGGACACCTTAGAGTCCCTATTGGTGGATATAGGAAAAAAAAAATCAAGAATTAAAAACCGTACATCATCCAGTTAACATTGACCATCTCTTCCCTTATCACTGCCACCCACCGCCTGTTCTCTTCCTAAGATGCTCAGCAGCAGGGCCGGGATACCAGCCGAATTTCCCTTTGGGAACATCGACCCATTTGAAGTCAACTTCAAGTTCAACAATGCTACTAAATTCCTTCCCTTATTGATGCCGGAACAGGAGAGTTCTCCGAAAGAATGAACAGGCTTCTATCTCTGGACACACACTACTCCTATTCACATAGTCTCACCCCTCCGAGGAGCAGTTTGATATGCAAGCCTTGTATCTGACACCGCCAGAGCATTCCCTGTATTCCGTAAGCATGGACACCCAGCCGATAATTCATCTGCTCTGTTTCATTTGCCGTACTGCTCGCACATAAAATATTCCACATCGACTTACATGCTGTAGGACATTCTTTTGCCCAAAACTACAGACCTGACTCAAGGATGCGAAGAAAGTACAAAATTAGCGAGAGAATCTCAGCTCAATGATAGACGTAGTTTTGAAGATGGAGCTGGAGAACATGAATCATTGAACATCCTGGATTGGGTAGATGGTGAGAGGACATTACCTATGGGGCAATTGGGCTTGGAGCAGAGTGCATCGCCTCAGAGATGATGAAGAATCTCTCTAATGGGTGCACTATGCACCCATTCACCTAGTTTCATCCTTCCGAAGAGCAGTTTGGTATGCGAGCCTTCTATCTGACACTGCCAGAGCATACCCTGCATTCCGTAAGCACGGACACCCAAGCCGATAATTCAGCTGCTCTGTTTCATTTACCGTCCTGCTCGCACATAAAATATTCCACATCGACTTACATGCTGTAGGACATTATTTTGCCCAAAACTATAGACCTGACTCAAGGATGCGAAGAAAGTACAAAATTAGCGAGCGAATCTCAGCTCAATGATAGACATAGTTTTGAAGATGGAGCTGCAGAACATGAACCTTTGAACGGCCTGGATTGGGTAGATGGAGAGAGGACATTTCCTATGGGGCAATTGGGCTTGGAGCAGAGTGCATTGCCTCTGAGATGATGAAGAATCTCTTTGTCTAGAAGAGTTTTGAAGCGGAACAACTGAGATTTACCAGTATGCTGCCTAGACTAGAGGCATATTCATATGAGGAAAGGTTCAGCGAGCTATGACTTTTCCTTTTACAGCGAAGTGGATGAAAGGTGACTGCTTAGAGTTGTACATGTTAAACGGCATAGATCAAGCGGATAGCCAAAACCTTTTTTCCCAGTGTGGAAATAGCTAAGCGGGGGATATAATTTTGAAGTGATTAGAGGGAGGTATAGGGACTGCCAGGCACATTGATTTACACATAATGGTGGGTGTGGGGAACGCGGTGTCAGGAGTCCTGCTAGAGACATACCTGTCAGGTACATTTAAGAAAATCCTAGAAACATGGACAATAAAAAAAGTCGGCTCTGAAGAACTGAAGGTATTTAGTCGACAAGAATCAAGGACCAAAGGGCAAACATTGAGGTCTAGTCTCAATTCTATGTTCATGTCCGACCATCAGCATGAGCAGCCACCTGAAACTGCAGCGTCTCTCATTCATTAACTGACCCGATCACAGTCAGAAAATTACTCAGCCACTTACATTTCCGGCAAGTGGGGTGACGCCTCTGAGTTCCTATTCCTGGATATGGGAAAAAAAAATCTAGAATTAGAGTCCGTACGTCATCCAGTTTACTGTGACCATTTCTTCCCTTATCACTGCCTCCCTCCTCCTGTTCCCTACATAAGATGCTCAGCGGCAGCGTCGGGATTCCAGCCCAATTTTCCTCAGGGCACATTGACCCATTGGAGGGCAACATCAAGCTCAACAATTCTACTAATCTCCTTCCCTCTCATGATGACCGAACCAGAGAGTTCTCCGGAACACTAAACAGCTTCTCTCTCGGTACACACAGTGGACCGATTCACACCTTTTCACCCCACGGAGTAGCTGTGCGATATGCGAGCCATTTATCTGACACCGACAGACCCTTGCACCATTCCTTAGGCATGGACTCCCAACTGATATATCAGTGGCTCTGGATCATTTTCCGTCCTACTCGCACATAAAATATTCCACATCGACTTACATGCAGTAGGACATTATTTTGCCCAAAACTACAGACCTGACTCAAGGATGCGAAGAAGGTACAAAATTAGCGAGAGACTCTCAGCTAAATGGTTCACGTACTGTTGAAGAATGAGCTGCAGAACCATGAACCATTGAACGGCCTGGAATGGGTAGATGAAGAGAGGAAGTTTCCTGTAGGGGAACTGGGCTTGTATTAGAGTGCATCGCTTCAGAGGTGATGAAGAAATTCTTTCGCTACAAATGTTTCGAAGCAGAACAACGGAGATTTACCAGTATTATGCCGAGACTGGAGGGATATTCATATGAGCAAAGGTTCAGCCATCTATGGCTTTTACAGCGAAGTGTGTGAAAGGCGACTGCTTAAGTTTGTACAAACTAAATGGCATAAATCAATCGGATAGCCAAAGACATTTTTTTCTCCTAGTGTGGAAATAGCTAATCGGGGGGTATAATTTTGAAGTGATTAAAGGGAGGTATAGGGACTGCCAGGCGTATGTATATATACATAATAGTGGGTGTGTGGAACGCGGTGTCAGTAGCCCTGTTGCAGACCTACCTATCAGGTACGTTTAGGAAAATCCTAGAAACATGCACAATAAAAAGAAAGACGGCTCTGTAGAAATGAAGGTATTAAGTCGACAACAATCAAGGATCAATTAGTGAACAGAGAGGTCTAGTCTTCTCAATTTTCTGTTCCTGCCCGAACATCATCATGAGCAGACCCCTTATACAACAGCGTATCTGATTCATTAACTGACCCAATCACAGTCACATCATTTCTCAGCCACTTACTTTGGCGGGAATCGAGCGGATGACTTTGAGTTCCTATTCGTGGATATGGAAATAAAAAATCAAGAATTAGAGACCGTACGTCATCCGGTTACCTGTGACCATCTCTTCCCCTATCACTGCCACCCCACCGCCTGTTCCCTGCATCAAATGCTCAGCGGCTGTGTCGGGATTGCAGCACAACTTCCCTCTGAGCAAATTGACCCATTGGATGTCAACTTCAAGTTCAACAATTCTACTAAACTCCTTCAATCTGTTGATGCAGGAACTGAAGATTTCTCCAGATCTCTGAACAAGCTTCTCTCTCGGGACACACAGTGCACCATTTCACACCGTTTCACCCCTCGGAGGAGCAGTGTTATGTGCGAGCCTTTTATCTGACACTGCCAGACCCTTCCACCGTGCCTTAGGAACGGACACACAACCGATACTTCAGCGGCTCTGGTTCATTTACCGTCCTGCTCGCACAAAAATATTCCAAATCGACTAACATGCTGTAGGACATTCTTTTGCCCAAAATTACAGACCTGACTCAAGGATGCGAAGAAGGTACAAAATTAACCAGTGACCCTCAGCTCAATGATAGACGTAGTTTTGAAGATTGAGCTGGAGAACATGAACCATTGAACATCCTGGATTGGGTAGATGGAGAGAGGACATTTTCTATGGGGCAATTGGGCTTGGAGGAGAGTGCATCGCCTCAGAGATGATGAAGAATCTCTTTGTCTAGAAGAGTTTTGAAGCAGAACAACGGAGATTTACCAGTATGCTGCCTAGACTGGAGGGATATTCATATGAGGAAAGGTTCAGCGAGCTATGACTTTTCCTTTTACAGCGAAGTGGATGAAAGGTGACTGCTTAGGGTTGTATAAGTTAAAAGGCATAGATCAAGCAGATGATCAAGCACTTTTTTTTTCCAGAGTTGAAATAGCTAATCGTGGGATATAATTTTGAAGTCATTAGAGAGAAGTATAGGGACTGCATGGCGTATGTATTTACACGTAATGGTGAGTGTGTGGGACGAGATGTCAGGAGTCCTGTTACAGACATACCTATTAGGTACATTGAAGAAATTCTTAGAGACATGGACAATCAAAGAAAGACGGCTCTGTAGAAATGAATGTATTAAGTTGACTACAATCAAGGATCAATTAGTGAACAGAGAGGTCTAGACTTATCCATTTTCTCTTCCTGGCCGACCATCATCATGAGCAGCCCCCTTATACTACAGCGTATCTGATTCATTAACTGACCCGATCATACTCAGAACATTCCTCAGCCATTTACATTTGCGGGAAGTGAGGGGACACCTTAGAGTCCCTATTGGTGGATATAGGAAAAAAAAAATCAAGAATTAAAAACCGTACATCATCCAGTTAACATTGACCATCTCTTCCCTTATCACTGCCACCCACCGCCTGTTCTCTTCCTAAGATGCTCAGCAGCAGGGCCGGGATACCAGCCGAATTTCCCTTTGGGAACATCGACCCATTTGAAGTCAACTTCAAGTTCAACAATGCTACTAAATTCCTTCCCTTATTGATGCCGGAACAGGAGAGTTCTCCGAAAGACTGAACAGGCTTCTATCTCTGGACACACACTACTCCTATTCACATAGTCTCACCCCTCCGAGGAGCAGTTTGATATGCAAGCCTTGTATCTGACACCGCCAGAGCATTCCCTGTATTCCGTAAGCATGGACACCCAGCCGATAATTCATCTGCTCTGTTTCATTTGCCGTACTGCTCGCACATAAAATATTCCACATCGACTTACATGCTGTAGGACATTCTTTTGCCCAAAACTACAGACCTGACTCAAGGATGCGAAGAAAGTACAAAATTAGCGAGAGAATCTCAGCTCAATGATAGACGTAGTTTTGAAGATGGAGCTGGAGAACATGAATCATTGAACATCCTGGATTGGGTAGATGGTGAGAGGACATTACCTATGGGGCAATTGGGCTTGGAGCAGAGTGCATCGCCTCAGAGATGATGAAGAATCTCTCTAATGGGTGCACTATGCACCCATTCACCTAGTTTCATCCTTCCGAAGAGCAGTTTGGTATGCGAGCCTTCTATCTGACACTGCCAGAGCATACCCTGCATTCCGTAAGCACGGACACCCAAGCCGATAATTCAGCTGCTCTGTTTCATTTACCGTCCTGCTCGCACATAAAATATTCCACATCGACTTACATGCTGTAGGACATTCTTTTGCCCAAAACTATAGACCTGACTCAAGGATGCGAAGAAAGTACAAAATTAGCGAGCGAATCTCAGCTCAATGATAGACATAGTTTTGAAGATGGAGCTGCAGAACATGAACCTTTGAACGGCCTGGATTGGGTAGATGGAGAGAGGACATTTCCTATGGGGCAATTGGGCTTGGAGCAGAGTGCATTGCCTCGGAGATGATGAAGAATCTCTTTGTCTAGAAGAGTTTTGAAGCGGAACAACTGAGATTTACCAGTATGCTGCCTAGACTAGAGGCATATTCATATGAGGAAAGGTTCAGCGAGCTATGACTTTTCCTTTTACAGCGAAGTGGATGAAAGGTGACTGCTTAGAGTTGTACATGTTAAACGGCATAGATCAAGCGGATAGCCAAAACCTTTTTTCCCAGTGTGGAAATAGCTAAGCGGGGGATATAATTTTGAAGTGATTAGAGGGAGGTATAGGGACTGCCAGGCACATTGATTTACACATAATGGTGGGTGTGGGGAACGCGGTGTCAGGAGTCCTGCTAGAGACATACCTGTCAGGTACATTTAAGAAAATCCTAGAAACATGGACAATAAAAAAAGTCGGCTCTGAAGAACTGAAGGTATTTAGTCGACAAGAATCAAGGACCAAAGGGCAAACATTGAGGTCTAGTCTCAATTCTATGTTCATGTCCGACCATCAGCATGAGCAGCCACCTGAAACTGCAGCGTCTCTCATTCATTAACTGACCCGATCACAGTCAGAAAATTACTCAGCCACTTACATTTCCGGCAAGTGGGGTGACGCCTCTGAGTTCCTATTCCTGGATATGGGAAAAAAAAATCTAGAATTAGAGTCCGTACGTCATCCAGTTTACTGTGACCATTTCTTCCCTTATCACTGCCTCCCTCCTCCTGTTCCCTACATAAGATGCTCAGCGGCAGCGTCGGGATTCCAGCCCAATTTTCCTCAGGGCACATTGACCCATTGGAGGGCAACATCAAGCTCAACAATTCTACTAATCTCCTTCCCTCTCATGATGACCGAACCAGAGAGTTCTCCGGAACACTAAACAGCTTCTCTCTCGGTACACACAGTGGACCGATTCACACCTTTTCACCCCACGGAGTAGCTGTGCGATATGCGAGCCATTTATCTGACACCGACAGACCCTTGCACCATTCCTTAGGCATGGACTCCCAACTGATATATCAGTGGCTCTGGATCATTTTCCGTCCTACTCGCACATAAAATATTCCACATCGACTTACATGCAGTAGGACATTATTTTGCCCAAAACTACAGACCTGACTCAAGGATGCGAAGAAGGTACAAAATTAGCGAGAGACTCTCAGCTAAATGGTTCACGTACTGTTGAAGAATGAGCTGCAGAACCATGAACCATTGAACGGCCTGGAATGGGTAGATGAAGAGAGGAAGTTTCCTGTAGGGGAACTGGGCTTGTATTAGAGTGCATCGCTTCAGAGGTGATGAAGAAATTCTTTCGCTACAAATGTTTCGAAGCAGAACAACGGAGATTTACCAGTATTATGCCGAGACTGGAGGGATATTCATATGAGCAAAGGTTCAGCCATCTATGGCTTTTACAGCGAAGTGTGTGAAAGGCGACTGCTTAAGTTTGTACAAACTAAATGGCATAAATCAATCGGATAGCCAAAGACATTTTTTTCTCCTAGTGTGGAAATAGCTAATCGGGGGGTATAATTTTGAAGTGATTAAAGGGAGGTATAGGGACTGCCAGGCGTATGTATATATACATAATAGTGGGTGTGTGGAACGCGGTGTCAGTAGCCCTGTTGCAGACCTACCTATCAGGTACGTTTAGGAAAATCCTAGAAACATGCACAATAAAAAGAAAGACGGCTCTGTAGAAATGAAGGTATTAAGTCGACAACAATCAAGGATCAATTAGTGAACAGAGAGGTCTAGTCTTCTCAATTTTCTGTTCCTGCCCGAACATCATCATGAGCAGACCCCTTATACAACAGCGTATCTGATTCATTAACTGACCCAATCACAGTCACATCATTTCTCAGCCACTTACTTTGGCGGGAATCGAGCGGATGACTTTGAGTTCCTATTCGTGGATATGGAAATAAAAAATCAAGAATTAGAGACCGTACGTCATCCGGTTACCTGTGACCATCTCTTCCCCTATCACTGCCACCCCACCGCCTGTTCCCTGCATCAAATGCTCAGCGGCTGTGTCGGGATTGCAGCACAACTTCCCTCTGAGCAAATTGACCCATTGGATGTCAACTTCAAGTTCAACAATTCTACTAAACTCCTTCAATCTGTTGATGCAGGAACTGAAGATTTCTCCAGATCTCTGAACAAGCTTCTCTCTCGGGACACACAGTGCACCATTTCACACCGTTTCACCCCTCGGAGGAGCAGTGTTATGTGCGAGCCTTTTATCTGACACTGCCAGACCCTTCCACCGTGCCTTAGGAACGGACACACAACCGATACTTCAGCGGCTCTGGTTCATTTACCGTCCTGCTCGCACAAAAATATTCCAAATCGACTAACATGCTGTAGGACATTATTTTGCCCAAAATTACAGACCTGACTCAAGGATGCGAAGAAGGTACAAAATTAACCAGTGACCCTCAGCTCAATGATAGACGTAGTTTTGAAGATTGAGCTGGAGAACATGAACCATTGAACATCCTGGATTGGGTAGATGGAGAGAGGACATTTTCTATGGGGCAATTGGGCTTGGAGGAGAGTGCATCGCCTCAGAGATGATGAAGAATCTCTTTGTCTAGAAGAGTTTTGAAGCAGAACAACGGAGATTTACCAGTATGCTGCCTAGACTGGAGGGATATTCATATGAGGAAAGGTTCAGCGAGCTATGACTTTTCCTTTTACAGCGAAGTGGATGAAAGGTGACTGCTTAGGGTTGTATAAGTTAAAAGGCATAGATCAAGCAGATGATCAAGCACTTTTTTTTTCCAGAGTTGAAATAGCTAATCGTGGGATATAATTTTGAAGTCATTAGAGAGAAGTATAGGGACTGCATGGCGTATGTATTTACACATAATGGTGAGTGTGTGGGACGAGATGTCAGGAGTCCTGTTACAGACATACCTATTAGGTACATTGAAGAAATTCTTAGAGACATGGACAATCAAAGAAAGACGGCTCTGTAGAAATGAATGTATTAAGTTGACTACAATCAAGGATCAATTAGTGAACAGAGAGGTCTAGACTTATCCATTTTCTCTTCCTGGCCGACCATCATCATGAGCAGCCCCCTTATACTACAGCGTATCTGATTCATTAACTGACCCGATCATACTCAGAACATTCCTCAGCCATTTACATTTGCGGGAAGTGAGGGGACACCTTAGAGTCCCTATTGGTGGATATAGGAAAAACAAAATCAAGAATTAAAAACCGTACATCATCCAGTTAACATTGACCATCTCTTCCCTTATCACTGCCACCCACCGCCTGTTCTCTTCCTAAGATGCTCAGCAGCAGGGCCGGGATACCAGCCGAATTTCCCTTTGGGAACATCGACCCATTTGAAGTCAACTTCAAGTTCAACAATGCTACTAAATTCCTTCCCTTATTGATGCCGGAACAGGAGAGTTCTCCGAAAGACTGAACAGGCTTCTATCTCTGGACACACACTACTCCTATTCACATAGTCTCACCCCTCCGAGGAGCAGTTTGATATGCAAGCCTTGTATCTGACACCGCCAGAGCATTCCCTGTATTCCGTAAGCATGGACACCCAGCCGATAATTCATCTGCTCTGTTTCATTTGCCGTACTGCTCGCACATAAAATATTCCACATCGACTTACATGCTGTAGGACATTCTTTTGCCCAAAACTACAGACCTGACTCAAGGATGCGAAGAAAGTACAAAATTAGCGAGAGAATCTCAGCTCAATGATAGACGTAGTTTTGAAGATGGAGCTGGAGAACATGAATCATTGAACATCCTGGATTGGGTAGATGGTGAGAGGACATTACCTATGGGGCAATTGGGCTTGGAGCAGAGTGCATCGCCTCAGAGATGATGAAGAATCTCTCTAATGGGTGCACTATGCACCCATTCACCTAGTTTCATCCTTCCGAAGAGCAGTTTGGTATGCGAGCCTTCTATCTGACACTGCCAGAGCATACCCTGCATTCCGTAAGCACGGACACCCAAGCCGATACTTCAGCTGCTCTGTTTCATTTACCGTCCTGCTCGCACATAAAATATTCCACATCGACTTACATGCTGTAGGACATTCTTTTGCCCAAAACTATAGATCTGACTCAAGGATGCGAAGAAAGTACAAAATTAGCGAGCGAATCTCAGCTCAATGATAGACATAGTTTTGAAGATGGAGCTGCAGAACATGAACATTTGAACGGCCTGGATTGGGTAGATGGAGAGAGGACATTTCCTATGGGGCAATTGGACTTGGAGCAGAGTGCATTGCCTCGGAGATGATGAAGAATCTCTTTGTCTAGAAGAGTTTTGAAGCGGAACAACTGAGATTTACCAGTATGCTGCCTAGACTAGAGGCATATTCATATGAGGAAAGGTTCAGCGAGCTATGACTTTTCCTTTTACAGCGAAGTGGATGAAAGGTGACTGCTTAGAGTTGTACATGTTAAACGGCATAGATCAAGCGGATAGCCAAAACCTTTTTTCCCAGTGTGGAAATAGCTAAGCGGGGGATATAATTTTGAAGTGATTAGAGGGAGGTATAGGGACTGCCAGGCACATTGATTTACACATAATGGTGGGTGTGGGGAACGCGGTGTCAGGAGTCCTGCTAGAGACATACCTGTCAGGTACATTTAAGAAAATCCTAGAAACATGGACAATAAAAAAAGTCGGCTCTGAAGAACTGAAGGTATTTAGTCGACAAGAATCAAGGACCAAAGGGCAAACATTGAGGTCTAGTCTCAATTCTATGTTCATGTCCGACCATCAGCATGAGCAGCCACCTGAAACTGCAGCGTCTCTCATTCATTAACTGACCCGATCACAGTCAGAAAATTACTCAGCCACTTACATTTCCGGCAAGTGGGGTGACGCCTCTGAGTTCCTATTCCTGGATATGGGAAAAAAAATCTAGAATTAGAGTCCGTACGTCATCCAGTTTACTGTGACCATTTCTTCCCTTATCACTGCCTCCCTCCTCCTGTTCGCTACATAAGATGCTCAGCGGCAGCGTCGGGATTCCAGCCCAATTTTCCTCAGGGCACATTGACCCATTGGAGGTCAACTTCAAGCTCAACAATTCTACTAATCTCCTTCCCTCTCATGATGACCGAACTGGAGAGTTCTCCGGAACACTAAACAGCTTCTCTCTCGGTACACACAGTGGACCGATTCACACCTTTTCACCCCACGGAGTAGCTGTGCGATATGCGAGCCATTTATCTGACACCGACAGACCCTTGCACCATTCCTTAGGCATGGACTCCCAACTGATATATCAGTGGCTCTGGATCATTTTCCGTCCTACTCGCACAGAAAATATTCCACATCGACTTACATGCAGTAGGACATTATTTTGCCCAAAACTACAGACCTGACTCAAGGATGCGAAGAAGGTACAAAATTAGCGAGAGACTCTCAGATAAATGGTTCACGTACTGTTGAAGAATGAGCTGCAGAACCATGAACCATTGAATGGCCAGGAATGGGTAGATGGAGAGAGGAAGTTTCCTGTAGGGGAACTGGGCTTGTATCAGAGTACATCGCTTCAGAGGTGATGACGAATCTCTTTCACTACAAATGTTTCGAAGCAGAACAACGGTGATTTACCTGAATGACGCCGAGACTGGAGGGATATTCATATGAGCAAAGATTCAGCCATCTATGGCTTTTACAGCTAAGTGTGTGAAAGGCGACTGCTTACGTTTGTACAAGCTAAATGGCATAAATGAAGCGGATAGCCAAAGACTTTTTTTTCCTAGTGTGGAAATAGCTAATCGGGGGATATAATTTTGAGGTGATTAAATGGTGGTATAGGGACTGCCAGGCGTATGTATCTACACATAATAGTGGGTGTGTGGAACGCGTTGTCAGTAGTCCTGTTACAGACCTACCTATCAGGTACGTTTAGGAAAATCCTAGAAACATGCACAATAAAAAGAAAGATGGCTCTGTAGAAATGAAGCTATTAAGTCGACAACAATCAAGGATCAATTAGTCAACAGAGAGCTCTAGTCTTCTCAATATTCTGTTCCTGCCCGAACATCATCATGAGCAGCCCCCTTGTACAACAGCGTATCTGATTCATTAACTGACCCGATCACAGTCACATCATTCCTCAGCCACTTACATTGGCGCGAATCGAGGAACTGCCTTTGAGCTCCTATTCGTGGAGATGGAAAAGAAAAAATCAAGAATTAGAGACCGTACGTCATCCGGTTACCTGTGACCATCTCTTCCCCTATCACTGCCACCCCACCGCCTGTTCCCTGCATCAAATGCTCAGTGGCAGTGTCGGGATTGCAGCACAACTTCCCTCTGAGCAAATTGACCCACTGGATGTCAACTTCAAGTTCAACAATTCTACTAAACTCCTTCACTTGTTGATGCAGGAAATGAAGATTTCTCCGGATCTCTGAACAAGCTTCTCTCTCGGGACACACAGTGCACCATTTCACACCGTTTCACCCCACGGAGGAGCAGTGTTATGAGCGAGCCTTTTATCTGACACTGCCAGACCCTTCCACCGTGCCTTAGGGACGGACACACAACCGATACTTCGGCGGCTCTGGTTCATTTACCGTCCTGCTCGCACAAAAATATTCCAAATCGACTAACATGCTGTAGGACATTCTTTTGCCCAAAACTACAGACCTGACTCAAGGATGCGAAGAAAGTACAAAATTAGCGAGCGAATCTCAGCTCAATGATAGACATAGTTTTGAAGATGGAGCTGCAGAACATGAACATTTGAACGGCCTGGATTGGGTAGATGGAGAGAGGACATTTCCTATGGGGCAATTGGACTTGGAGCAGAGTGCATTGCCTCGGAGATGATGAAGAATCTCTTTGTCTAGAAGAGTTTTGAAGCGGAACAACTGAGATTTACCAGTATGCTGCCTAGACTAGAGGCATATTCATATGAGGAAAGGTTCAGCGAGCTATGACTTTTCCTTTTACAGCGAAGTGGATGAAAGGTGACTGCTTAGAGTTGTACATGTTAAACGGCATAGATCAAGCGGATAGCCAAAACCTTTTTTCCCAGTGTGGAAATAGCTAAGCGGGGGATATAATTTTGAAGTGATTAGAGGGAGGTATAGGGACTGCCAGGCACATTGATTTACACATAATGGTGGGTGTGGGGAACGCGGTGTCAGGAGTCCTGCTAGAGACATACCTGTCAGGTACATTTAAGAAAATCCTAGAAACATGGACAATAAAAAAAGTCGGCTCTGAAGAACTGAAGGTATTTAGTCGACAAGAATCAAGGACCAAAGGGCAAACATTGAGGTCTAGTCTCAATTCTATGTTCATGTCCGACCATCAGCATGAGCAGCCACCTGAAACTGCAGCGTCTCTCATTCATTAACTGACCCGATCACAGTCAGAAAATTACTCAGCCACTTACATTTCCGGCAAGTGGGGTGACGCCTCTGAGTTCCTATTCCTGGATATGGGAAAAAAAAATCTAGAATTAGAGTCCGTACGTCATCCAGTTTACTGTGACCATTTCTTCCCTTATGTTACGTATTCGGGCAACAATAATATAGATGAGTTAGGCAAGAGGTTTTATAACAAATAACACGTTTATTAAACACTGATAACAAACCCCCTTCAAAAGTAAACAAACCCAAACAATGACCCGAAACCAGCTGCTGGCAGCTGAATCAAACAGTTCTTAATAGCGTTGCAGTCCCAAACAGTCTTTAAAGCAGTATTGAAAAGAACTCAGTTCTCTAAAGCGAATTGCCGAATGAAAACAGTTCAAAGAACGATATGCCGACAGTTCAAAAGCTCACGGTACTTTTAGGAGAGACTTTTTAAAGCGATTTAAATTCTCTTCCACGTCGATGTCCTTCGATTCCCAGCGTCGAACTCCCACGTCGAATTTTATTAAATATAACAACTTAAAGTGACTGACCTTCCTTCCACAATATTCTCAATCTCCCGCTTTTTCAGCGGGGACTATCGTGAGAATAGTAAACGAAATCCTTCCGAATGAGGATCAAACAAAGTCGAAGTCAATCCATCGAAAATCAATTCTTCTCGATCTCCATTTTCCAAACTTTTCTTCACTCTCCATCAGCAAAGAAACCGTTAGCTCTGACCTTTTAAACTTTAGGCATTATATAAAACTTCATTTTTAACTAAACTGCGTCATCCTTTTAAATCACGCAGTAACATGAAGTCATCTTGGCAAATCCAGCCACGAACTGCCCCACCTGACAGGGTGGGTCTTCCTTTTATACCCTGTAGAAAAAACCTGTCACATGACCTCTACTGGCGGGAAAATGACATCACTCCACCATTACCTCATGTCCAGTATAACTTCAACCCCAGTCACGTGACAAGGGTACCACTGTCATGTGTCACGGGTACGTAACACCTCCCTCCAAAAAAAACATTTTTGGTCTATCAAGAACAAAAATTTTTAACAATTACTTACAAAAAAAAACAAATGTATAAATCATATAACATACACAATATACAATACAGTAGGAGTGTTACAATAAAAAAAACCACTCCAAAAAAAAAAACATTGTACATTCAACATCGAGATAGACAATCAGCAACCACATTATCTTTACCTTTAATATGAGTTATCACAATATTGTACTCTTGTAACATCAAACTCCAATTTAACAATCTTCTGTTTTTGTTTTTCATCTTACTCAGAAAAACTAACGGATTATGATCAGTGTAAACAATAAGTGGTTTTTGAGTTGTACCAACATATACCTCAAAATATTCCAAAGCTAAAACAAGAGATAACAATTCTTTCACTATTGTTGAATAGTTTCTTTGATGCTTATTAAATTTCTTAGAAAAGTATGCTACTGGATGATCAACCTCATCACCCTCATTCCTTTGCATCAATACTGCTCCCGCAGCTTCATCACTAGCATCCACAGCTAATGAAAAAGGTTTTTCAAAGTCAGGTGCCTTAAGCACAGGTTGTTGACATATCATTGTTTTCAATTTTTCAAATGCTTCCTGACAAAACACTGTCCACACAAACTTTACATTCTTCTGCAGAAGGTTAGTTAATGGAAGGGCAACATTAGCAAAATTCTTACAAAATTTTCGATAATATCCTACCATTCCCAAAAACCTTCTGAGAGTTTTTTTTCCCGTCGGAGTGGGAATTTCTAAAATTGCCTGAACTTTTGCCTGAACAGGAGCTACCTTACCTTGACCCACAACATAACCAAGGTAAGTCACAGTAGCATGTCCAAATTCACTCTTGGCTAAATTAATAGTCAAGTTAGCTTTTGAAAGCTTTTCAAACAATTTCTCCACCGCAATTATGTGTGCTTCCCAAGTATCATTTCCTATCACTAAATCATCAATATAAGCATCAGTATCTTTCAATCCCTGAATCACAGAATTAATCATCCTCTGAAAAGTACCTGGGGCATTCTTCATCCCAAATGGAAGAACATTATACTCATATAACCCAGATGGAGTTACAAATGCAGAAATCTCTCTACCTCTGTCCGTTAATGGAACACACCAATACCCTTTCAATAAATCAATCTTTGTAAGGAACTTTGCTTTTCCAACCTTATCTACACAATCATCTACTCTAGGAATTGGATATGCATCTGTTTTCGTTACAGCATTCACCTTCCTATAGTCCGTACAAAACCTAATACTACCATCAGGTTTTGGCACCATTACACATGGCGAACTCCAATTCGAGTTAGAATGTCTAATAATATCATTCTCTAACATGTATTCAATTTCTTTCTCAGCAAGTTCACATTTTTCCATGTTCATCCTATATGGATGTTGTTTAATAGGTTTGGCATCTCCAACATCTACATCATGTGAAGCTATAGTAGTCCTTCTCGGAACATCTGGAAACAAATCCTTATACTTAAAAATCAATTCCTTCATCTGTTGTTTCTGCTCTAGCTGTAAATGTGCTAATTTCTCATCCATATTTTCCAAAATAGTCGAATTAGGTAACCTAACAGAAACAATGTTAGATTTAGAATGAAAGTCAGATGAATCATCTATCATGTTCCCAGTTAAATCCAACTCATTCTCACTAACCACAACAGTCACAATATCAGATTGTTTCTCAAAATATGGTTTAATCATATTTATGTGGCAAAGTTGTGTTGACCTTCTACGATCTGGAGTTTTTATTACATAATCCACATCATTAACTCTAGACACAATTTCATAAGGTCCATGAAATCTAGCTTGTAAAGGATTTGTCTGCACTGGGAAAAAAACCAACACCTTATCTCCAGGCTTAAACATCCTCATCCTAGCTTCCTTATCATACCAAGTCTTCATTTTCTCCTGAGTCAACTTTAAATTTTCCTTGGCTAAGCTACAAGCTCTATGTAACCTGTCCTTAAATTTCAAAACATAGTCCAACAAATTAGTATGCACTTCCTTACTAATCCACTGTTCCTTCAATAAAGCTAAAGGTCCTCTAACTCTATGTCCAAACACAAGTTCAAATGGACTAAAACCTAAAGATTCCTGTACCGATTCCCTTACTGCAAATAAAAGTAAGTTTATACTCTCATCCCAGTCACCTTCATTCTCCACACAATATGTCCTAATCATATTCTTGAGAGTAGAATGAAACCTCTCCAAAGCACCTTGCGATTCTGGATGGTATGCAGACGAAGTAATTTGCTTAGCTCCCAATTTATAAACTATCTGTTGAAACAATCCAGACATAAAATTACTACCTTGATCAGTTTGTATTTCCTTAGGCAATCCAAAATAAGTAAAGAATTTTATAAGAGCCTTCGTCACAGTTTTAGCTTTTATATTCCTAAGTGGTACTGCCTCTGGAAACCTAGACGAAGTACACATGATAGTCAACAAATACTGATAACCAGTTTTTGTCTTTGGTAATGGACCAACACAATCTACAATAACTTTAGAAAACGGTTCACCGAATGCTGGAATAGGTTGTAATGGAGCTACTGGTGTAACCTGATTTGGTTTACCCACAATTTGACAAGTATGGCACGTCTTACAAAACACCGCCACATCTTTTCTTAAACCAGGCCAGTAAAAATGTTTTAAAATCTTGTCCACAGTTTTCCTTACCCCTTGATGTCCACCTAAAGGCACACTATGAGCTAAAGTCAAAATCTCATTCCGATAAACTTTAGGAACAACCACCTGGTAAACAACATTCCATTCCTCACTTGCAGGAATTGTAGGCGACCTCCACTTTCTCATCAACACTCCTTTTTCCAAGTAATATCCTACTGACACCTTCTCAATTTCACTACCTAGTAAAGCTTGTTCCCTTAATTTTATAATCTCAGGATCTCTATTCTGCTCTGCTATCATCTCCTTCCGAGACAGAGATAAATCTTCATAGTCAGACTTACTCCCAGAATCTTGTTCAAACAACGAAGGTAAGAAAGTTTCTGACACATCCTCAAAACTCAAATCCTGAGTTGAACAGTCATGAGTAACAACCTCATTCTGCACATCAATTTTTTTAGCCATAGCTCTAGTCACAACACAAGAAAAATCTGTGTTAGAATTCACCTCTGGTTCCTCTGATTCCATTGTCAAATGCACTTCAGGAAAAACTTGTCCACCTGCCAAGTCATTACCTAACAATAAAGAAATACCCTTCACAGGTAAGCTATGCTGTAGTCCTACCTTAACAAATCCTGTAACTAACCCTGACTTTAAATTTACTTCATGTAAACGTACAGGCATAAAATCACTTCCAACACCTCTTATGTAATTTACCTCACCAGTATCACTCTCTTCATTAAACTTCAACACACTATCTAACATCAGTGATTGAGAAGCTCCAGTATCCCTAAGAATTTTTATTGGCACCAGAGTAGATCCTTCTTTCAAGGATACAAACCCTTCAGTTATAAAATGATCATATCCCTTTCTAACTTTGTCAGACTCTAACAAATCCTCATTTGTGTTTACCAAACCCTGTAACTTTACAGGTGCTTCAGTATGTTGCACACAAGCATCTGGAACTGCTTCCTTCTCTTTCTTTTTCAATTTGAAACAGTTAGCTATTACATGGCCAGGCTTCTTACAATAGTTACAAATAAGACCAAACTGTCTTTCCTTCACAGGTTTTCCTTCCTCCTTACCTCTCTCATTAACCTCTGATTTAATTTCTGATTTACCTTGAGTCTCCATATTATTTTTCCTCTTAAAAATTCTACCCTGAGGAAATTTATTCTTATGGATTAAAACATACTCATCAGCTAATCTAGCACAGTCCTGCAATTTATCAGTATCCCTCTCATTTAAGTAGGTCCTTACTTCAACAGGAATGCTTCTTTTAAATTCCTCCATCAAAATCAGCTCTTTCAATGTCTCATAGTCCCCATTTACATTTTTAGAAGAAACCCATCTCTCAAAACACATAGCTTTATCATAGGCAAATTCCACATAAGTCTTTTCCACAGACTTTTTCAAACTCCTGAATCTTTCCCTGTACGCTTCTGGGACCAACTCATATGATTTGAGAATATTTTCTTTCACAATATCATAATCTAATGCTTGCGCAGCAGTTAAAGCTGTGTAAACCTGTTGTGCCTTGCCTTTGATTACACTCTGTAATAACACTGACCATTTATCTTTCGGCCACTCTGACATCCGAGCAATAGTTTCAAAATGTTGAAAATATCTCTCCACTTCTGTTTCACTAAATGGAGGGACCAATTTAATTTCTTGGCTAGCAACAAACGGTTTTTTAGAATCAGCAGACTGTTCTACAGACCTTAATTTCGCCATTGCATATTCAAAATCTCTTTGCTTTTGTTCAATTTCCAATTTACACCTTTCTAACATCATTTGTTCAATTTGCAACTGCATCTCCAGATTACTTATTGGAAACGATTCTAAAATCGATTCTTCAAAATGACCCGAAGCCACAAAATGTGTTGCTATCTTTCTCTGTATTACAGCTTTTGACGTAGTTGGCAAAATCCCTTTAAGATGCAACCGATTAGCAAGTTCAGAGACTTCAGTTTTTTTCGCCTTCGCTAACAAATCCGCGTCTGGCGAATCCAGAAACTCATCAATATTCATCGTTGCCGAATACCACTCACAATCCAATCAAACAAAAAAAAACCGAGCAATCCCCGTTACCAAAACACCGACTCAAAATTCAAAAAGCTTATTAAACACAAACAATTCAATTCCGGACGTGCCCCCATATTTATGTTACGTATTCGGGCAACAATAATATAGATGAGTTAGGCAAGAGGTTTTATAACAAATAACACGTTTATTAAACACTGATAACAAACCCCCTTCAAAAGTAAACAAACCCAAACAATGACCCGAAACCAGCTGCTGGCAGCTGAATCAAACAGTTCTTAATAGCGTTGCAGTCCCAAACAGTCTTTAAAGCAGTATTGAAAAGAACTCAGTTCTCTAAAGCGAATTGCCGAATGAAAACAGTTCAAAGAACGATATGCCGACAGTTCAAAAGCTCACGGTACTTTTAGGAGAGACTTTTTAAAGCGATTTAAATTCTCTTCCACGTCGATGTCCTTCGATTCCCAGCGTCGAACTCCCACGTCGAATTTTATTAAATATAACAACTTAAAGTGACTGACCTTCCTTCCACAATATTCTCAATCTCCCGCTTTTTCAGCGGGGACTATCGTGAGAATAGTAAACGAAATCCTTCCGAATGAGGATCAAACAAAGTCGAAGTCAATCCATCGAAAATCAATTCTTCTCGATCTCCATTTTCCAAACTTTTCTTCACTCTCCATCAGCAAAGAAACCGTTAGCTCTGACCTTTTAAACTTTAGGCATTATATAAAACTTCATTTTTAACTAAACTGCGTCATCCTTTTAAATCACGCAGTAACATGAAGTCATCTTGGCAAATCCAGCCACGAACTGCCCCACCTGACAGGGTGGGTCTTCCTTTTATACCCTGTAGAAAAAACCTGTCACATGACCTCTACTGGCGGGAAAATGACATCACTCCACCATTACCTCATGTCCAGTATAACTTCAACCCCAGTCACGTGACAAGGGTACCACTGTCATGTGTCACGGGTACGTAACACTTATCACTGCCTCCCTCCTCCTGTTCGCTACATAAGATGCTCAGCGGCAGCGTCGGGATTCCAGCCCAATTTTCCTCAGGGCACATTGACCCATTGGAGGTCAACTTCAAGCTCAACAATTCTACTAATCTCCTTCCCTCTCATGATGACCGAACTGGAGAGTTCTCCGGAACACTAAACAGCTTCTCTCTCGGTACACACAGTGGACCGATTCACACCTTTTCACCCCACGGAGTAGCTGTGCGATATGCGAGCCATTTATCTGACACCGACAGACCCTTGCACCATTCCTTAGGCATGGACTCCCAACTGATATATCAGTGGCTCTGGATCATTTTCCGTCCTACTCGCACATAAAATATTCCACATCGACTTACATGCAGTAGGACATTATTTTGCCCAAAACTACAGACCTGACTCAAGGATGCGAAGAAGGTACAAAATTAGCGAGAGACTCTCAGATAAATGGTTCACGTACTGTTGAAGAATGAGCTGCAGAACCATGAACCATTGAATGGCCAGGAATGGGTAGATGGAGAGAGGAAGTTTCCTGTAGGGGAACTGGGCTTGTATCAGAGTACATCGCTTCAGAGGTGATGACGAATCTCTTTCACTACAAATGTTTCGAAGCAGAACAACGGTGATTTACCTGAATGACGCCGAGACTGGAGGGATATTCATATGAGCAAAGATTCAGCCATCTATGGCTTTTACAGCTAAGTGTGTGAAAGGCGACTGCTTACGTTTGTACAAGCTAAATGGCATAAATGAAGCGGATAGCCAAAGACTTTTTTTTCCTAGTGTGGAAATAGCTAATCGGGGGATATAATTTTGAGGTGATTAAATGGTGGTATAGGGACTGCCAGGCGTATGTATCTACACATAATAGTGGGTGTGTGGAACGCGTTGTCAGTAGTCCTGTTACAGACCTACCTATCAGGTACGTTTAGGAAAATCCTAGAAACATGCACAATAAAAAGAAAGATGGCTCTGTAGAAATGAAGCTATTAAGTCGACAACAATCAAGGATCAATTAGTCAACAGAGAGCTCTAGTCTTCTCAATATTCTGTTCCTGCCCGAACATCATCATGAGCAGCCCCCTTGTACAACAGCGTATCTGATTCATTAACTGACCCGATCACAGTCACATCATTCCTCAGCCACTTACATTGGCGCGAATCGAGGAACTGCCTTTGAGCTCCTATTCGTGGAGATGGAAAAGAAAAAATCAAGAATTAGAGACCGTACGTCATCCGGTTACCTGTGACCATCTCTTCCCCTATCACTGCCACCCCACCGCCTGTTCCCTGCATCAAATGCTCAGTGGCAGTGTCGGGATTGCAGCACAACTTCCCTCTGAGCAAATTGACCCACTGGATGTCAACTTCAAGTTCAACAATTCTACTAAACTCCTTCACTTGTTGATGCAGGAAATGAAGATTTCTCCGGATCTCTGAACAAGCTTCTCTCTCGGGACACACAGTGCACCATTTCACACCGTTTCACCCCACGGAGGAGCAGTGTTATGAGCGAGCCTTTTATCTGACACTGCCAGACCCTTCCACCGTGCCTTAGGGACGGACACACAACCGATACTTCGGCGGCTCTGGTTCATTTACCGTCCTGCTCGCACAAAAATATTCCAAATCGACTAACATGCTGTAGGACATTCTTTTGCCCAAAACTACAGACCTGACTCAAGGATGCGAAGAAAGTACAAAATTAGCGAGCGAATCTCAGCTCAATGATAGACATAGTTTTGAAGATGGAGCTGCAGAACATGAACCTTTGAACGGCCTGGATTGGGTAGATGGAGAGAGGACATTTCCTATGGGGCAATTGGGCTTGGAGCAGAGTGCATCGCCTCAGAGATGATGAAGAATCTCTTTGTCTAGAAGAGTTTTGAAGCAGAACAACGGAGATTTACCAGTATGCTGCCTAGACTGGAGGGATATTCATATGAGGAAAGGTTCAGCGAGCTATGACTTTTCCTTTTACAGCGAAGTGGATGAAAGGTGACTGCTTAGGGTTGTATAAGTTAAAAGGCATAGATCAAGCAGATGATCAAGCACTTTTTTTTTCCAGAGTTGAAATAGCTAATCGTGGGATATAATTTTGAAGTCATTAGAGAGAAGTATAGGGACTGCATGGCGTATGTATTTACACATAATGGTGAGAGTGTGGAACGAGATGTCAGGAGTCCTGTTACAGACATACCTATTAGGTACATTGAAGAAATTCTTCTAGACATGGACAATCAAAGAAAGACGGCTCTGTAGAAATGAATTTATTAAGTTGACAACAATCAAGGATCAATTAGTGAACAGAGAGGTCTAGACTTATCCATTTTCTCTTCCTGGCCGACCATCATCATGAGCAGCCCCCTTATACTACAGCGTATCTGATTCATTAACTGACCCGATCATACTCAGAACATTCCTCAGCCACTTACATTTGCGGGAAGTGAGGGGACACCTTTGAGTCCCTATTGGTGGATATAGGGAAAAAAAAATCAAGAATTAAAAACCGTGCATCATCCAGTTAACATTGACCATCTCTTCCCTTATCACTACCACCCACCGCCTGTTCTCTTCCTAAGATGCTCAGCAGCAGGGCCGAGATACCAGCCGAATTTCCCGTTGGGAACATCGACCCATTTGAAGTCAACTTCAAGTTCAACAATGCTACTAAATTCCTTCCCTTATTGATGCCGGAACAGGAGCGTTCTCCGAAAGACTGAACAGGCTTCTATCTCTGGACACACACTACTCCTATTCACATAGCTTCACCCCTCCGAGGAGCAGTTTGATATGCAAGCCTTGTATCTGACACCACCAGAGCATTCCCTGTATTCCGTAAGCATGGACACCCAGCCGATAATTCATCTGCTCTGTTTCTTTTGCCGTACTGCTCGCACATAAAATATTCCACATCGACTTACATGCTGTAGGACATTCTTTTGCCCAAAACTACAGACCTGACTCAAGGATGCGAAGAAAGTACAAAATTAGTGAGAGACTCTCAGTTCAATGATAGACGTAGTTTTGAAGATGGAGCTGGAGAACATGAACCATTGAACATCCTGGATTGGGTAGATGGAGAGAGGAAATTTCCTATGGACAGGAAAGGAGTGGAAGGTTATGGGCTGAGTGCGGGTAGTTAGGACTAGGTGAGATTAAGAGTTCGGCATGGACTAGGAGGGCCGGAATGGCCTGTATCTGTGCTGTGATTGTTATATGGTTATATATGGTATGCGACAATTGGGTTTGGAGCAGAGTGCATCGCCTCGTAGATGACGAAGAATCTCTTTGTCTAAAAGAGTTTCGAAGCAGAACAACTGAGATTTACCAGCATGCTGCCTAGACTAGAGGGATATTCATATGAGGAAAGGTTCAGCGAGCTATGACTTTTCCTTTTACAGCGAAGTGGATGAAAGGTGACTGCTTAGAGTTGTACATGTTAAACGGCATAGATCAAGCGGATAGCCAAAACCTTTTTTCCCAGTGTGGAAATAGCTAAGCGGGGGATATAATTTTGAAGTGATTAGAGGGAGGTATAGGGACTGCCAGGCACATTGATTTACACATAATGGTGGGTGTGGGGAACGCGGTGTCAGGAGTCCTGCTAGAGACATACCTGTCAGGTACATTTAAGAAAATCCTAGAAACATGGACAATAAAAAAAGTCGGCTCTGAAGAACTGAAGGTATTTAGTCGACAAGAATCAAGGACCAAAGGGCAAACATTGAGGTCTAGTCTCAATTCTATGTTCATGTCCGACCATCAGCATGAGCAGCCACCTGAAACTGCAGCGTCTCTCATTCATTAACTGACCCGATCACAGTCAGAAAATTACTCAGCCACTTACATTTCCGGCAAGTGGGGTGACGCCTCTGAGTTCCTATTCCTGGATATGGGAAAAAAAAATCTAGAATTAGAGTCCGTACGTCATCCAGTTTACTGTGACCATTTCTTCCCTTATCACTGCCTCCCTCCTCCTGTTCCCTACATAAGATGCTCAGCGGCAGCGTCGGGATTCCAGCCCAATTTCCCTCAGGGCACATTGACCCATTGGAGGTCAACTTCAAGCTCAACAATTCTACTAATCTCCTTCCCTCTCATGATGACCGAACTGGAGAGTTCTCCAGAACACTAAACAGCTTCTCTCTCGGTACACACAGTGGACCGATTCACACCTTTTCACCCCACGGAGTAGCTGTGCGATATGCGAGCCATTTATCTGACACCGACAGACCCTTGCACCATTCCTTAGGCATGGACTCCCAACTGATATATCAGTGGCTCTGGATCATTTTCCGTCCTACTCGCACAGAAAATATTCCACATCGACTTACATGCAGTAGGACATTATTTTGCCCAAAACTACAGACCTGACTCAAGGATGCGAAGAAGGTACAAAATTAGCGAGAGACTCTCAGCTAAATGGTTCACGTACTGTTGAAGAATGAGCTGCAGAACCATGAACCATTGAATGGCCTGGAATGGGTAGATGAAGAGAGGAAGTTTCCTGTAGGGGAACTGGGCTTGTATCAGAGTACATCGCTTCAGAGGTGATGACGAATCTCTTTCACTACAAATGTTTCGAAGCAGAACAACGGTGATTTACCTGAATGACGCCGAGACTGGAGGGATATTCATATGAGCAAAGATTCAGCCATCTATGGCTTTTACAGCTAAGTGTGTGAAAGGCGACTGCTTACGTTTGTACAAGCTAAATGGCATAAATGAAGCGGATAGCCAAAGACTTTTTTTTCCTAGTGTGGAAATAGCTAATCGGGGGATATAATTTTGAGGTGATTAAAGGGTGGTATAGGGACTGCCAGGCATATGTATCTACACATAATAGTGGGTGTGTGGAACGCGTTGTCAGTAGTCCTGTTACAGACCTACCTATCAGGTACGTTTAGGAAAATCCTAGAAACATGCACAATAAAAAGAAAGATGGCTCTGTAGAAATGAAGCTATTAAGTCGACAACAATCAAGGATCAATTAGTCAACAGAGAGCTCTAGTCTTCTCAATTTTCTGTTCCTGCCCGAACATCATCATGAGCAGCCCCCTTGTACAACAGCGTATCTGATTCATTAACTGACCCGATCACAGTCACATCATTCCTCAGCCACTTACATTGGCGCGAATCGAGGGACTGCCTTTGAGCTCCTATTCGTGGAGATGGAAAAGAAAAAATCAAGAATTAGAGACCGTACGTCATCCGGTTACCTGTGACCATCTCTTCCCCTATCACTGCCACCCCACCGCCTGTTCCCTGCATCAAATGCTCAGTGGCAGTGTCGGGATTGCAGCACAACTTCCCTCTGAGCAAATTGACCCACTGGATGTCAACTTCAAGTTCAACAATTCTACTAAATTCCTTCACTTGTTGATGCAGGAAATGAAGACTTCTCCAGATCTCTGAACAAGCTTCTCTCTCGGGACACACAGTGCACCATTTCACACCGTTTCACCCCTCGGAGGAGCAGTGTTATGAGCGAGCCTTTTATCTGACACTGCCAGACCCTTCCACCGTGCCTTATGAACGGACACACAACCGATACTTCAGCGGCTCTGGTTCATTTACCGTCCTGCTCGCACAAAAATATTCCAAATCGACTAACATGCTGTAGGACATTCTTTTGCCCAAAACTACAGACCTGACTCAAGGATGCGAAGAAAGTACAAAATTAGCGAGCGAATCTCAGCTCAATGATAGACATAGTTTTGAAGATTGAGCTGGAGAACATGAACCTTTGAACGGCGTGGATTGGGTAGATGGAGAGAGGACATTTCCTATGGGGCAATTGGGCTTGGAGCAGAGTGCATCGCCTCAGAGATGATGAAGAATCTCTTTGTCTAGAAGAGTTTTGAAGCAGAACAACGGAGATTTACCAGTATGCTGCCTAGACTGGAGGGATATTCATATGAGGAAAGGTTCAGCGAGCTATGACTTTTCCTTTTACAGCGAAGTGGATGAAAGGTGACTGCTTAGGGTTGTATAAGTTAAAAGGCATAGATCAAGCAGATGATCAAGCACTTTTTTTTTCCAGAGTTGAAATAGCTAATCGTGGGATATAATTTTGAAGTCATTAGAGAGAAGTATAGGGACTGCATGGCGTATGTATTTACACATAATGGTGAGTGTGTGGGACGAGATGTCAGGAGTCCTGTTACAGACATACCTATTAGGTACATTGAAGAAATTCTTAGAGACATGGACAATCAAAGAAAGACGGCTCTGTAGAAATGAATGTATTAAGTTGACTACAATCAAGGATCAATTAGTGAACAGAGAGGTCTAGACTTATCCATTTTCTCTTCCTGGCCGACCATCATCATGAGCAGCCCCCTTATACTACAGCGTATCTGATTCAATAACTGACCCGATCATACTCAGAACATTCCTCAGCCACTTACATTTGCGGGAAGTGAGGGGACACCTTAGAGTCCCTATTGGTGGATATAGGAAAAAAAAAATCAAGAATTAAAAACCGTACATCATCCAGTTAACATTGACCATCTCTTCCCTTATCACTGCCACCCACCGCCTGTTCTCTTCCTAAGATGCTCAGCAGCAGGGCCGGGATACCAGCCGAATTTCCCTTTGGGAACATCGACCCATTTGAAGTCAACTTCAAGTTCAACAATGCTACTAAATTCCTTCCCTTATTGATGCCGGAACAGGAGAGTTCTCCGAAAGAATGAACAGGCTTCTATCTCTGGACACACACTACTCCTATTCACATAGTCTCACCCCTCCGAGGAGCAGTTTGATATGCAAGCCTTGTATCTGACACCGCCAGAGCATTCCCTGTATTCCGTAAGCATGGACACCCAGCCGATAATCCATCTGCTCTGTTTCATTTGCCGTACTGCTCGCACATAAAATATTCCACATCGACTTACATGCTGTAGGACATTCTTTTGCCCAAAACTACAGACCTGACTCAAGGATGCGAAGAAAGTACAAAATTAGCGAGAGAATCTCAGCTCAATGATAGACGTAGTTTTGAAGATGGAGCTGGAGAACATGAATCATTGAACATCCTGGATTGGGTAGATGGTGAGAGGACATTACCTATGGGGCAATTGGGCTTGGAGCAGAGTGCATCGCCTCAGAGATGATGAAGAATCTCTCTAATGGGTGCACTATGCACCCATTCACCTAGTTTCATCCTTCCGAAGAGCAGTTTGGTATGCGAGCCTTCTATCTGACACTGCCAGAGCATACCCTGCATTCCGTAAGCACGGACACCCAAGCCGATACTTCAGCTGCTCTGTTTCATTTACCGTCCTGCTCGCACATAAAATATTCCACATCGACTTACATGCTGTAGGACATTCTTTTGCCCAAAACTATAGACCTGACTCAAGGATGCGAAGAAAGTACAAAATTAGCGAGCGAATCTCAGCTCAATGATAGACATAGTTTTGAAGATGGAGCTGCAGAACATGAACCGTTGAACGGCCTGGATTGGGTAGATGGAGAGAGGACATTTCCTATGGGGCAATTGGGCTTGGAGCAGAGTGCATTGCCTCGGAGATGATGAAGAATCTCTTTGTCTAGAAGAGTTTTGAAGCGGAACAACTGAGATTTACCAGTATGCTGCCTAGACTAGAGGCATATTCATATGAGGAAAGGTTCAGCGAGCTATGACTTTTCCTTTTACAGCGAAGTGGATGAAAGGTGACTGCTTAGAGTTGTACATGTTAAACGGCATAGATCAAGCGGATAGCCAAAACCTTTTTTCCCAGTGTGGAAATAGCTAAGCGGGGGATATAATTTTGAAGTGATTAGAGGGAGGTATAGGGACTGCCAGGCACATTGATTTACACATAATGGTGGGTGTGGGGAACGCGGTGTCAGGAGTCCTGCTAGAGACATACCTGTCAGGTACATTTAAGAAAATCCTAGAAACATGGACAATAAAAAAAGTCGGCTCTGAAGAACTGAAGGTATTTAGTCGACAAGAATCAAGGACCAAAGGGCAAACATTGAGGTCTAGTCTCAATTCTATGTTCATGTCCGACCATCAGCATGAGCAGCCACCTGAAACTGCAGCGTCTCTCATTCATTAACTGACCCGATCACAGTCAGAAAATTACTCAGCCACTTACATTTCCGGCAAGTGGGGTGACGCCTCTGAGTTCCTATTCCTGGATATGGGAAAAAAAAATCTAGAATTAGAGTCCGTACGTCATCCAGTTTACTGTGACCATTTCTTCCCTTATCACTGCCTCCCTCCTCCTGTTCCCTACATAAGATGCTCAGCGGCAGCGTCGGGATTCCAGCCCAATTTTCCTCAGGGCACATTGACCCATTGGAGGTCAACTTCAAGCTCAACAATTCTACTAATCTCCTTCCCTCTCATGATGACCGAACCGGAGAGTTCTCCGGAACACTAAACAGCTTCTCTCTCGGTACACACAGTGGACCGATTCACACCTCTTCACCCCACGGAGTAGCTGTGCGATATGCGAGCCATTTATCTGACACCGACAGACCCTTGCACCATTCCTTAGGCATGGACTCCCAACTGATATATCAGTGGCTCTGGATCATTTTCCGTCCTACTGGCACAGAAAATATTCCACATCGACTTACATGCAGTAGGACATTCTTTTGCCCAAAACTACAGACCTGACTCAAGGATGCGAAGAAGGTACAAAATTAGCGAGAGACTCTCAGATAAATGGTTCACGTACTGTTGAAGAATGAGCTGCAGAACCATGAACCATTGAATGGCCTGGTTTGGGTAGATGGAGAGAGGACGTTTCCTGTAGGGGAACTGGGCTTGTATCAGAGTACATCGCTTCAGAGGTGATGACGAATCTCTTTCACTACAAATGTTTCGAAGCAGAACAACGGTGATTTACCTGAATGACGCCGAGACTGGAGGGATATTCATATGAGCAAAGATTCAGCCATCTATGGCTTTTACAGCTAAGTGTGTGAAAGGCGACTGCTTACGTTTGTACAAGCTAAATGGCATAAATGAAGCGGATAGCCAAAGACTTTTTTGTCCTAGTGTGGAAATAGCTAATCGGGGGATATAATTTTGAGGTGATTAAAGGGTGGTATTGGGACTGCCAGGCGTATGTATCTACACATAATAGTGGGTGTGTGGAACGCGTTGTCAGTAGTCCTGTTACAGACCTACCTATCAGGTACGTTTAGGAAAATCCTAGAAACATGCACAATAAAAAGAAAGATGGCTCTGTAGAAATGAAGCTATTAAGTCGACAACAATCAAGGATCAATTAGTCAACAGAGAGCTCTAGTCTTCTCAATTTTCTGTTCCTGCCCGAACATCATCATGAGCAGCCCCCTTGTACAACAGCGTATCTGATTCATTAACTGACCCGATCACAGTCACATCATTCCTCAGCCACTTACATTGGCGCGAATCGAGGGACTGCCTTTGAGCTCCTATTCGTGGAGATGGAAAAGAAAAAATCAAGAATTAGAGACCGTACGTCATCCGGTTACCTGTGACCATCTCTTCCCCTATCACTGCCACCCCACCGCCTGTTCCCTGCATCAAATGCTCAGTGGCAGTGTCGGGATTGCAGCACAACTTCCCTCTGAGCAAATTGACCCACTGGATGTCAACTTCAAGTTCAACAATTCTACTAAACTCCTTCACTTGTTGATGCAGGAAATGAAGACTTCTCCAGATCTCTGAACAAGCTTCTCTCTCGGGACACACAGTGCACCATTTCACACCGTTTCACCCCACGGAGGAGCAGTGTTATGAGCGAGCCTTTTATCTGACACTGCCAGACCCTTCCACCGTGCCTTAGGGACGGACACACAACCGATACTTCGGCGGCTCTGGTTCATTTACCGTCCTGCTCGCACAAAAATATTCCAAATCGCTTAACATGCTGTAGGACATTCTTTTGCCCAAAACTACAGACCTGACTCAAGGATGCGAAGAAAGTACAAAATTAGCGAGCGAATCTCAGCTCAATGATAGACATAGTTTTGAAGATGGAGCTGCAGAACATGAACCTTTGAACGGCCTGGATTGGGTAGATGGAGAGAGGACATTTCCTATGGGGCAATTGGGCTTGGAGCAGAGTGCATCGCCTCAGAGATGATGAAGAATCTCTTTGTCTAGAAGAGTTTTGAAGCAGAACAACGGAGATTTACCAGTATGCTGCCTAGACTGGAGGGATATTCATATGAGGAAAGGTTCAGCGAGCTATGACTTTTCCTTTTACAGCGAAGTGGATGAAAGGTGACTGCTTAGGGTTGTATAAGTTAAAAGGCATAGATCAAGCAGATGACCAAGCACTTTTTTTTTCCCAGATTTGAAATAGCTAATCGTGGGATATAATTTTGAAGTCATTAGAGAGAAGTATAGGGACTGCATGGCGTATGTATTTACACATAATGGTGAGAGTGTGGAACGAGATGTCAGGAGTCCTGTTACAGACATACCTATTAGGTACATTGAAGAAATTCTTAGAGACATGGACAATCAAAGAAAGACGGCTCTGTAGAAATGAATGTATTAAGTTGACAACAATCAAGGATCAATTAGTGAACAGAGAGGTCTAGACTTATCCATTTTCTCTTCCTGGCCGACCATCATCATGAGCAGCCCCCTTATACTACAGCGTATCTGATTCATTAACTGACCCGATCATACTCAGAACATTCCTCAGCCACTTACATTTGCGGGAAGTGAGGGGACACCTTTGAGTCCCTATTGGTGGATATAGGGAAAAAAAAATCAAGAATTAAAAACCGTGCATCATCCAGTTAACATTGACCATCTCTTCCCTTATCACTACCACCCACCGCCTGTTCTCTTCCTAAGATGCTCAGCAGCAGGGCCGAGATACCAGCCGAATTTCCCTTTGGGAACATCGACCCATTTGAAGTCAACTTCAAGTTCAACAATGCTACTAAATTCCTTCCCTTATTGATGCCGGAACAGGAGCGTTCTCCGAATGACTGAACAGGCTTCTATCTCTGGACACACACTACTCCTATTCACATAGCTTCACCCCTCCGAGGAGCAGTTTGATATGCAAGCCTTGTATCTGACACCACCAGAGCATTCCCTGTATTCCGTAAGCATGGACACCCAGCCGATAATTCATCTGCTCTGTTTCATTTGCCGTACTGCTCGCACATAAAATATTCCACATCGACTTACATGCTGTAGGACATTCTTTTGCCCAAAACTACAGACCTGACTCAAGGATGCGAAGAAAGTACAAAATTAGTGAGAGAATCTCAGCTCAATGATAGACGTAGTTTTGAAGATGGAGCTGGAGAACATGAACCATTGAACATCCTGGATTGGGTAGATGGAGAGAGGAAATTTCCTATGGACAGGAAAGGAGTGGAAGGTTATGGGCTGAGTGCGGGTAGTTAGGACTAGGTGAGATTAAGAGTTCGGCATGGACTAGGAGGGCCGGAATGGCCTGTATCTGTGCTGTGATTCTTATATGGTTATATATGGTATGCGACAATTGGGTTTGGAGCAGAGTGCATCGCCTCGGAGATGACGAAGAATCTCTTTGTCTAAAAGAGTTTCGAAGCAGAACAACTGAGATTTACCAGTATGCTGCCTAGACTAGAGGGATATTCATATGAGGAAAGGTTCGGCGAGCTATGGCTTTTCCTTTTACAGCGAAGTGGATGAAAGGTGACTGCTTAGAGTTGTACATGTTAAACGGCATAGATCAAGCGGATAGCCAAAACCTTTTTTCCCAGTGTGGAAATAGCTAAGCGGGGGATATAATTTTGAAGTGATTAGAGGGAGGTATAGGGACTGCCAGGCACATTGATTTACACATAATGGTGGGTGTGGGGAACGCGGTGTCAGGAGTCCTGCTAGAGACATACCTGTCAGGTACATTTAAGAAAATCCTAGAAACATGGACAATAAAAAAAGTCGGCTCTGAAGAACTGAAGGTATTTAGTCGACAAGAATCAAGGACCAAAGGGCAAACATTGAGGTCTAGTCTCAATTCTATGTTCATGTCCGACCATCAGCATGAGCAGCCACCTGAAACTGCAGCGTCTCTCATTCATTAACTGACCCGATCACAGTCAGAAAATTACTCAGCCACTTACATTTCCGGCAAGTGGGGTGACGCCTCTGAGTTCCTATTCCTGGATATGGGAAAAAAAAATCTAGAATTAGAGTCCGTACGTCATCCAGTTTACTGTGACCATTTCTTCCCTTATCACTGCCTCCCTCCTCCTGTTCCCTACATAAGATGCTCAGCGGCAGCGTCGGGATTCCAGCCCAATTTTCCTCAGGGCACATTGACCCATTGGAGGTCAACTTCAAGCTCAACAATTCTACTAATCTCCTTCCTTCTCATGATGACCGAACCGGAGAGTTCTCCAGAACACTAAACAGCTTCTCTCTCGGTACACACAGTGGACCGATTCACACCTTTTCACCCCACGGAGTAGCTGTGCGATATGCGAGCCATTTATCTGACACCGACAGACCCTTGCACCATTCCTTAGGCATGGACTCCCAACTGATATATCAGTGGCTCTGGATCATTTTCCGTCCTACTCGCACATAAAATATTCCACATCGACTTACATGCAGTAGGACATTATTTTGCCCAAAACTACAGACCTGACTCAAGGATGCGAAGAAGGTACAAAATTAGCGAGAGACTCTCAGATAAATGGTTCACGTACTGTTGAAGAATGAGCTGCAGAACCATGAACCATTGAATGGCCTGGAATGGGTAGATGGAGAGAGGAAGTTTCCTGTAGGGGAACTGGGCTTGTATCAGAGTACATCGCTTCAGAGGTGATGACGAATCTCTTTCACTACAAATGGTTCGAAGCAGAACAACGGTGATTTACCAGAATGACGCCGAGACTGGAGGGATATTCATATGAGCAAAGATTCAGCCATCTATGGCTTTTACAGCTAAGTGTGTGAAAGGCGACTGCATACGTTTGTACAAGCTAAATGGCATAAATGAAGCGGATAGCCAAAGACTTTTTTTTCCTAGTGTGGAAATAGCTAATCGGGGGATATAATTTTGAGGTGATTAAAGGGAGGTATAGGGACTGCCAGGCGTATGTATCTACACATAATAGTGGGTGTGTGGAACGCGTTGTCAGTAGTCCTGTTACAGACCTACCTATCAGGTACGTTTAGGAAAATCCTAGAAACATGCACAATAAAAAGAAAGATGGCTCTGTAGAAATGAAGCTATTAAGTCGACAACAATCAAGGATCAATTAGTCAACAGAGAGCTCTAGTCTTCTCAATTTTCTGTTCCTGCCCGAACATCATCATGAGCAGCCCCCTTGTACAACAGCGTATCTGATTCATTAACTGACCCGATCACAGTCACATCATTCCTCAGCCACTTACATTGGCGCGAATCGAGGGACTGCCTTTGAGCTCCTATTCGTGGAGATGGAAAAGAAAAAATCAAGAATTAGAGACCGTACGTCATCCGGTTACCTGTGACCATCTCTTCCCCTATCACTGCCACCCCACCGCCTGTTCCCTGCATCAAATGCTCAGCGGCAGTGTCGGGATTGCAGCACAACTTCCCTCTGAGCAAATTGACCCATTGGATTTCAACTTCAAGTTCAACAATTCTACTAAACTCCTTCTCTCTGTTGATGCAGGAACTGAAGATTTCTCCAGATCTCTGAACAAGCTTCTCTCTCGGGACACACAGTGCACCATTTCACACCGTTTCACCCCTCGGAGGTGCAGTGTTATGTGCGGGCCTTTTATCTGACACTGCCAGACCCTTCCACCGTGCCTTAGGAACGGACACACAACCGATACTTCAGCGGCTCTGGTTCATTTACCGTCCTGCTCGCACATAAAATATTCCACATCGACTTACATGCTGTAGGACATTCTTTTGCCAAAAACTACAGACCTGACTCAAGGATGCGAAGAAAGTACAAAATTAGCGAAGGAATCTCAGCTCAATGATAGACGTAGTTTTGAAGATGGAGCTGGAGAACATGAATCATTGAACATCCTGGATTGGGAAGATGGTGAGAGGACATTACCTATGGGGCAATTGGGCTTGGAGCAGAGTGCATCGCCTCAGAGATGATGATGAATCTCTCTAATGGGTGCACTATGCACCCATTCACCTAGTTTCATCCTTCTGAAGGGCAGTTTGGTATGCGAGCCTTCTATCTGACACTGCCAGAGCATTCCCTGCATTCCGTAAGCACAGACACCCAAGCTGATACTTCAGCTGCTCTGTTTCATTTACCGTCCTGCTCGCACATAAAATATTCCACATCGACTTACATGCTGTAGGACATTCTTTTCCCAAAACTACAGACCTGACTCAAGGATGCGAAGAAAGTACAAAATTAGCGAGCGAATCTCAGCTCAATGATAGACATAGTTTTGAAGATGGAGCTGCAGAGCATGAACCTTTGAACGGCCTGGATTGGGTAGATGGAGAGAGGACATTTCCTATGGGGCAATTGGGCTTGGAGCAGAGTGCATCGCCTCGGAGATGATGAAGAATCTCTTTGTCTAGAAGAGTTTCGAAGCAGAACAACGGAGATTTACCAGTATGCTGCCTAGACTGGAGGGATATTCATATGAGGAAAGGTTCAGCGAGCTATGACTTTTCCTTTTACAGCGAAGTGGATGAAAGGTGACTGCTTAGGGTTGTATAAGTTAAAAGGCATAGATCAAGCAGATGACCAAGCACTTTTTTTTCCCAGAGTTTAAATAGCTAATCGTGGGATATAATTTTGAAGTCATTAGAGAGAAGTATAGGGACTGCATGGCGTATGTATTTACACATAATGGTGAGAGTGTGGAACGAGATGTCAGGAGTCCTGTTACAGACATACCTATTAGGTACATTGAAGAAATTCTTAGAGACATGGACAATCAAAGAAAGACGGCTCTGTAGAAATGAATGTATTAAGTTGACAACAATCAAGGATCAATTAGTGAACAGAGAGGTCTAGACTTATCCATTTTCTCTTCCTGGCCGACCATCATCATGAGCAGCCCCCTTATACTACAGCGTATCTGATTCATTAACTGACCCGATCATACTCAGAACATTCCTCAGCCATTTACATTTGCGGGAAGTGAGGGGACACCTTTGAGTCCCTATTGGTGGATATAGGAAAAAAAAAATCAAGAATTAAAAACCGTGCATCATCCAGTTAACATTGACCATCTCTTCCCTTATCACTGCCACCCACCGCCTGTTCTCTTCCTAAGATGCTCAGCAGCAGGGCCGAGATACCAGCCGAATTTCCCTTTGGGAACATCGACCCATTTGAAGTCAACTTCAAGTTCAACAATGCTACTAAATTCCTTCCCTTATTGATGCCGGAACAGGAGAGTTCTCCGAAAGACTGAACAGGCTTCTATCTCTGGACACACACTACTCCTATTCACATAGTTTCACCCCTCCGAGGAGCAGTTTGATATGCCAGCCTTGTATCTGACACCACCAGAGCATTCGCTGTATTCCGTAAGCATGGACACCCAGCCGATAATTCATCTGCTCTGTTTCATTTGCCGTACTGCTCGCACATAAAATATTCCACATCGACTTACATGCTGTAGGACATTCTTTTGCCCAAAACTACAGACCTGACTCAAGGATGCAAAGAAAGTACAAAATTAGCGAGAGAATCTCAGCTCAATGATAGACGTAGTTTTGAAGATGGAGCTGGAGAACATGAATCATTGAACATCCTGGATTGGGTAGATGGTGAGAGGACATTACCTATGGGGCAATTGGGCTTGGAGCAGAGTGCATCGCCTCAGAGATGATGAAGAATCTCTCTAATGGGTGCACTATGCACACATTCACCTAGTTTCATCCTTCCGAAGAGCAGTTTGGTATGCGAGCCTTCTATCTGACACTGCCAGAGCATTCCCTGCATTCCGTAAGCACGGACACCCAAGCCGATACTTCAGCTGCTCTGTTTCATTTACCGTCCTGCTCGCACATAAAATATTCCACATCGACTTACATGCTGTAGGACTTTCTTTTGCCCAAAACTACAGACCTGACTCAAGGATGCGAAGAAAGTAAAAAATTAGCGAGAGAATCTCAGCTCAATGATAGACATAGTTTTGAAGATGGAGCTGCAGAACATGAACCTTTGAACGGCCTGGATTGGGTAGATGGAGAGAGGACATTTCCTATGGGGCAATTGGGCTTGGAGCAGAGTGCATTGCCTCGGAGATGATGAAGAATCTCTTTGTCTAGAAGAGTTTCGAAGCAGAACAACTGAGATTTACCAGTATGCTGCCTAGACTAGAGGCATATTCATATGAGGAAAGGTTCAGCGAGCTATGACTTTTCCTTTTACAGCGAAGTGGATGAAAGGTGACTGCTTAGAGTTGTACATGTTAAACGGCATAGATCAAGCGGATAGCCAAAACCTTTTTTCCCAGTGTGGAAATAGCTAAGCGGGGGATATAATTTTGAAGTGATTAGAGGGAGGTATAGGGACTGCCAGGCACATTGATTTACACATAATGGTGGGTGTGGGGAACGCGGTGTCAGGAGTCCTTCTAGAGACATACCTGTCAGGTACATTTAAGAAAATCCTAGAAACATGGACAATAAAAAAGTCGGCTCTGAAGAACTGAAGGTATTTAGTCGACAAGAATCAAGGACCAAAGGGCAAACATTGAGGTCTAGTCTCAATTTTCTGTTCATGGCCGACCATCAGCATGAGCAGCCACCTGAAACTGCAGCGTCTCTCATTCATTAACTGACCCGATCACAGTCAGAAAATTACTCAGCCACTTACATTTCCGGCAAGTGGGGTGACGCCTCTGAGTTCCTATTCCTGGATATGGGAAAAAAGAAAATCTAGAATTAGAGTCCCTACGTCATCCAGTTTACTGTGACCATTTCTTCCCTTATCACTGCCTCCCTCCTCCTGTTCGCTACATAAGATGCTCATCGGCAGCGTCGGGATTCCAGCCCAATTTTCCGCAGGGCACATTGACCCATTGGAGGTCAACTTCAAGCTCAACAATTCTACTAATCTCCTTCCCTCTCATGATGACCGAACTGGAGAGTTCTCCGGAACACTAAACAGCTTCTCTCTCGGTACACACAGTGGACCGATTCACACCTTTTCACCCCACGGAGTAGCTGTGCGATATGCGAGCCATTTATCTGACACCGACAGACCCTTGCACCATTCCTTAGGCATGGACTCCCAACTGATATATCAGTGGCTCTGGATCATTTTCCGTCCTACTCGCACAGAAAATATTCCACATCGACTTACATGCAGTAGGACATTATTTTGCCCAAAACTACAGACCTGACTCAAGGATGCGAAGAAGGTACAAAATTAGCGAGAGACTCTCAGCTCAATGGTTCATGTACTGTTGAAGAATGAGCTGCAGAACCATGAACCATTGAATGGCCTGGATTGGGTAGATGGAGAGAGGAAGTTTCCTGTAGGGGAACTGGGCTTGTATCAGAGTACATCGCTTGAGAGGTGATGACGAATCTCTTTCACTACAAATGTTTCGAAGCAGAACAACGGTGATTTACCAGAATGACGCCGAGACTGGAGGGATATTCATATGAGCAAAGATTCAGCCATCTATGGCTTTTACAGCTAAGTATGTGAAAGGCGACTGCTTACGTTTGTACAAGCTAAATGGCATAAATGAAGCGGATAGCCAAAGACTTTTTTTTCCTAGTGTGGAAATAGCTAATCGGGGGATATAATTTTGAGGTGATTAAAGGGAGGTATAGGGACTGCCAGGCGTATGTATCTACACATAATAGTGGGTGTGTGGAACGCGTTGTCAGTAGTCCTGTTACAGACCTACCTATCAGGTACGTTTAGGAAAATCCTAGAAACATGCACAATAAAAAGAAAGATGGCTCTGTAGAAATGAAGCTATTAAGTCGACAACAATCAAGGATCAATTAGTCAACAGAGAGCTCTAGTCTTCTCAATTTTCTGTTCCTGCCCGAACATCATCATGAGCAGCCCCCTTGTACAACAGCGTATCTGATTCATTAACTGACCCGATCACAGTCACATCATTCCTCAGCCACTTACATTGGCGCGAATCGAGGGACTGCCTTTGAGTTCCTATTCGTGGAGATGGAAAAGAAAAAATCAAGAATTAGAGACCGTACGTCATCCGGTTACCTGTGACCATCTCTTCCCCTATCACTGCCACCCCACCGCCTGTTCCCTGCATCAAATGCTCAGCGGCAGTGTCGGGATTGCAGCACAACTTCCCTCTGAGCAAATTGACCCACTGGATGTCAACTTCAAGTTCAACAATTCTACTAAACTCCTTCACTTGTTGATGCAGGAAATGAAGATTTCTCCAGATCTCTGAACAAGCTTCTCTCTCGGGACACACAGTGCACCATTTCACACCGTTTCACCCCTCGGAGGAGCAGAGTTATGAGCGAGCTTTTTATCTGACACTGCCAGACCCTTCCACCGAGCCTTAGGAACGGACACACAACCGATACTTCAGCGGCTCTGGTTCATTTACCGTCCTGCTCGCACAAAAATATTCCAAATCGACTAACATGCTGTAGGACATTCTTTTGCCCAAAACTACAGACCTGACTCAAGGATGCGAAGAAAGTACAAAATTAGCGAAGGAATCTCAGCTCAATGATAGACGTAGTTTTGAAGATGGAGCTGGAGAACATGAATCATTGAACATCCTGGATTGGGAAGATGGTGAGAGGACATTACCTATGGGGCAATTGGGCTTGGAGCAGAGTGCATCGCCTCAGAGATGATGATGAATCTCTCTAATGGGTGCACTATGCACCCATTCACCTAGTTTCATCCTTCTGAAGGGCAGTTTGGTATGCGAGCCTTCTATCTGACACTGCCAGAGCATTCCCTGCATTCCGTAAGCACGGACACCCAAGCTGATACTTCAGCTGCTCTGTTTCATTTACCGTCCTGCTCGCACATAAAATATTCCACATCGACTTACATGCTGTAGGACATTCTTTTCCCAAAACTACAGACCTGACTCAAGGATGCGAAGAAAGTACAAAATTAGCGAGCGAATCTCAGCTCAATGATAGACATAGTTTTGAAGATGGAGCTGCAGAGCATGAACCTTTGAACGGCCTGGATTGGGTAGATGGAGAGAGGACATTTCCTATGGGGCAATTGGGCTTGGAGCAGAGTGCATCGCCTCGGAGATGATGAAGAATCTCTTTGTCTAGAAGAGTTTCGAAGCAGAACAACGGAGATTTACCAGTATGCTGCCTACACTGGAGGGATATTCATATGAGGAAAGCTTCAGCGAGCTATGACTTTTCCTTTTACAGCGAAGTGGATGAAAGGTGACTGCTTAGGGTTGTATAAGTTAAAAGGCATAGATCAAGCAGATGACCAAGCACTTTTTTTTCCCCAGAGTTTAAATAGCTAATCGTGGGATATAATTTTGAAGTCATTAGAGAGAAGTATAGGGACTGCATGGCGTATGTATTTACACATAATGGTGAGAGTGTGGAAAGAGATGTCAGGAGTCCTGTTACAGACATACCTATTAGGTACATTGAAGAAATTCTTAGAGACATGGACAATCAAAGAAAGACGGCTCTGTAGAAATGAATGTATTAAGTTGACAACAATCAAGGATCAATTAGTGAACAGAGAGGTCTAGACTTATCCATTTTCTCTTCCTGGCCGACCATCATCATGAGCAGCCCCCTTATACTACAGCGTATCTGATTCATTAACTGACCCGATCATACTCAGAACATTCCTCAGCCATTTACATTTGCGGGAAGTGAGGGGACACCTTTGAGTCCCTATTGGTGGATATAGGAAAAAAAAAAATCAAGAATTAAAAACCGTGCATCATCCAGTTAACATTGACCATCTCTTCCCTTATCACTGCCACCCACCGCCTGTTCTCTTCCTAAGATGCTCAGCAGCAGGGCCGAGATACCAGCCGAATTTCCCTTTGGGAACATCGACCCATTTGAAGTCAACTTCAAGTTCAACAATGCTACTAAATTCCTTCCCTTATTGATGCCGGAACAGGAGAGTTCTCCGAAAGACTGAACAGGCTTCTATCTCTGGACACACACTACTCCTATTCACATAGTTTCACCCCTCCGAGGAGCAGTTTGATATGCCAGCCTTGTATCTGACACCACCAGAGCATTCGCTGTATTCCGTAAGCATGGACACCCAGCCGATAATTCATCTGCTCTGTTTCATTTGCCGTACTGCTCGCACATAAAATATTCCACATCGACTTACATGCTGTAGGACTTTCTTTTGCCCAAAACTACAGACCTGACTCAAGGATGCGAAGAAAGTAAAAAATTAGCGAGAGAATCTCAGCTCAAGGATAGACATAGTTTTGAAGATGGAGCTGCAGAACATGAACCTTTGAACGGCCTGGATTGGGTAGATGGAGAGAGGATATTTCCTATGGGGCAATTGGGCTTGGAGCAGAGTGCATTGCCTCGGAGATGATGAAGAATCTCTTTGTCTAGAAGAGTTTCGAAGCATAACAACTGAGATTTACCAGTATGCTCCCTAGACTGGAGGGATATTCATATGAGGAAAGGTTCAGCGAGCTATGACTTTTCCTTTTACAGCGAAGTGGATGAAAGATGACTGCTTAGAGTTGTACATGTTAAACGGCATAGATCAAGCGGATAGCCAAAACCTTTTTTCCCAGTGTGGAAATAGCTAAGCGGGGGATATAATTTTGAAGTGATTAGAGGGAGGTATAGGGACTGCCAGGCACATTGATTTACACATAATGGTGGGTGTGGGGAACGCGGTGTCAGGAGTCCTTCTAGAGACATACCTGTCAGGTACATTTAAGAAAATCCTAGAAACATGGACAATAAAAAAAGTCGGCTCTGAAGAACTGAAGGTATTTAGTCGACAAGAATCAAGGACCAAAGGGCAAACATTGAGGTCTAGTCTCAATTTTCTGTTCATGGCCGACCATCAGCAGGAGCAGCCACCTGAAACTGCAGCGTCTCTCATTCATTAACTGACCCGATCACAGTCAGAAAATTACTCAGCCACTTACATTTCCGGCAAGTGGGGTGACGCCTCTGAGTTCCTATTCCTGGATATGGGAAAAAAGAAAATCAAGAATTAGAGTCCGTACGTCATCCAGTTTACTGTGACCGTTTCTTCCCTTATCACTGCCTCCCCCCTCCTGTTCCCTACATAAGATGCTCAGCGGCAGCGTCGGGATTCCAGCCCAATTTTCCTCAGGGCACATTGACTCATTGGAGGTCAACTTCAAGCTCAACAATTCTACTAATCTCCTTCCCTCTCATGATGACCGAACCAGAGAGTTCTCCAGAACACTAAACAGCTTCTCTCTCGGTACACACAGTGGACCGATTCACACCTTTTCACCCCACGGAGTAGCTGTGCGATATGCGAGCCATTTATCTGACACCGACAGATCCTTGCACCATTCCTTAGGCATGGACTCCCAACTGATATATCAGTGGCTCTGGATCATTTTCCGTCCTACTCGCACAGAAAATATTCCACATCGACTTACATGCAGTAGGACATTATTTTGCCCAAAACTACAGACCTGACTCAAGGATGCGAAGAAGGTACAAAATTAGCGAGAGACTCTCAGCTAAATGGTTCACGTACTGTTGAAGAATGAGCTGCAGAACCATGAACCATTGAATGGCCTGGAATGGGTAGATGGAGAGAGGAAGTTTCCTGTAGGGGAACTGGGCTTGTATCAGAGTACATCGCTTCAGAGGTGATGACGAATCTCTTTCACTACAAATGTTTCGAAGCAGAACAACGGTGATTTACCAGAATGACGCCGAGACTGGAGGGATATTCATATGAGCAAAGATTCAGCCATCTATGGCTTTTACAGCTAAGTGTGTGAAAGGCGACTGCATACGTTTGTACAAGCTAAATGGCATAAATGAAGCGGATAGCCAAAGACTTTTTTTTCCTAGTGTGGAAATAGCTAATCGGGGGATATAATTTTGAGGTGATTAAAGGGAGGTATAGGGACTGCCAGGCGTATGTATCTACACATAATAGTGGGTGTGTGGAACGCGTTGTCAGTAGTCCTGTTACAGACCTACCTATCAGGTACGTTTAGGAAAATCCTAGAAACATGCACAATAAAAAGAAAGATGGCTCTGTAGAAATGAAGCTATTAAGTCGACAACAATCAAGGATCAATTAGTCAACAGAGAGCTCTAGTCTTCTCAATTTTCTGTTCCTGCCCGAACATCATCATGAGCAGCCCCCTTGTACAACAGCGTATCTGATTCATTAACTGACCCGATCACAGTCACATCATTCCTCAGCCACTTACATTGGCGCGAATCGAGGGACTGCCTTTGAGTTCCTATTCGTGGAGATGGAAAAGAAAAAATCAAGAATTAGAGACCGTACGTCATCCGGTTACCTGTGACCATCTCTTCCCCTATCACTGCCACCCCACCGCCTGTTCCCTGCATCAAATGCTCAGCGGCACTGTCGGGATTGCAGCACAACTTCCCTCTGAGCAAATTGACCCATTGGATTTCAACTTCAAGTTCAACAATTCTACTAAACTCCTTCTCTCTGTTGATGCAGGAACTGAAGATTTCTCCAGATCTCTGAACAAGCTTCTCTCTCGGGACACACAGTGCACCATTTCACACCGTTTCACCCCTCGGAGGTGCAGTGTTATGTGCGGGCCTTTTATCTGACACTGCCAGACCCTTCCACCGTGCCTTAGGAACGGACACACAACCGATACTTCAGCGGCTCTGGTTCATTTACCATCCTGCTCGCACATAAAATATTCCACATCGACTTACATGCTGTAGGACATTCTTTTGCCCAAAACTACAGACCTGACTCAAGGATTCGAAGAAAGTACAAAATTAGCGAAGGAATCTCAGCTCAATGATAGACGTAGTTTTGAAGATGGAGCTGGAGAACATGAATCATTGAACATCCTGGATTGGGAAGATGGTGAGAGGACATTACCTATGGGGCAATTGGGCTTGGAGCAGAGTGCATCGCCTCAGAGATGATGATGAATCTCTCTAATGGGTGCACTATGCACCCATTCACCTAGTTTCATCCTTCTGAAGGGCAGTTTGGTATGCGAGCCTTCTATCTGACACTGCCAGAGCATTCCCTGCATTCCGTAAGCACAGACACCCAAGCTGATACTTCAGCTGCTCTGTTTCATTTACCGTCCTGCTCGCACATAAAATATTCCACATCGACTTACATGCTGTAGGACATTCTTTTCCCAAAACTACAGACCTGACTCAAGGATGCGAAGAAAGTACAAAATTAGCGAGCGAATCTCAGCTCAATGATAGACATAGTTTTGAAGATGGAGCTGCAGAGCATGAACCTTTGAACGGCCTGGATTGGGTAGATGGAGAGAGGACATTTCCTATGGGGCAATTGGGCTTGGAGCAGAGTGCATCGCCTCGGAGATGATGAAGAATCTCTTTGTCTAGAAGAGTTTCGAAGCAGAACAACGGAGATTTACCAGTATGCTGCCTAGACTGGAGGGATATTCATATGAGGAAAGGTTCAGCGAGCTATGACTTTTCCTTTTACAGCGAAGTGGATGAAAGGTGACTGCTTAGGGTTGTATACTTGACAGATAGACCTCAGTATGTGCGGTTGGGAGACTGTAGGTCTGGCACGGTGGTCAGCAGCACAGGAGCGCCGCAGGGGACTGTACTCTCTCCGGTCCTGTTCACCCTGTACACATCAGACTTCCAATATAACTCGGATTTCTGCCATGTGCAGAAGTTCTCCGATGACACGGCCATAGTGGGGTGTGTCAGGAATGGACAGGAGGAAGAATATAGGAAACTGATACAGGACATTTTGATATGGTGCAACTCAAACTACCTGCGTCTCAATATCACCAAGACCAAGGAGATGGTGGTGTACTTTAGGAGATCTAGGCTACATATGGAGCCAGTGATCATTAATGTGTGGAGCAGGTTAAGACCTACAAGTATCTGGGAGTACAGTTAGATGAGAAGCTAGACTGGACTGCCAACACAGATGCCTTGTGCAGGAAGGCACAGAGTCGACTGTACTTCCTTAGTAGGTTGGCGTCATTCAATGTTTGTAGTGAGATGCTGAAGATGTTCTATAGGTCAGTTGTGGAGAGCGCCTTCTTCGTGGTGGCGTGTTGGGGAGGCAGCATTAAGAAGAGGGACGCCTCACGTCTTAATAAGCTGGTAAGGAAGGCGGGCTCTGTCGTGGGCAATGTACTGGAGAGTATAACATCGGTAGCAGAGCGAAGGGCGCTGATTAGGCTACGGTCAATTATGAAAAACCCTGAACATCCTCTACATAGCACCATCCAGAGACAGAGAAGCAGTTTCAGCGACAGGTTGCTATCGATGCAATGCTCCTCAGACAGGATGAAGAGATCAATACTCCCCAATGCCATTCGGCTTTACTATTCAACCGCCAGGAGTAAGATATGTTAAAGTGCCGGGGTTATGACTCAATGAATTTAAGTAAACTACTTAAGAACTTTTTAAAAGCTATTATTAATGCTTTTTGAGAGAGTGATTTTAGATGCATATCATATTTTTACTGAGTTAAGTATTGTATGTAATTAGTTTTGCTACAATAAGTGTATGGGACACTGGAAAAAATGTTGAATTTCCCCATGGGGATGAATAAAGTATCTATCTATCTATCTATCTATCTATAAGTTAAAAAGCATAGATCAAGCAGATGACTAATCATTTTTTTTTCCAGAGTTGAAATAGCTAATCGTGGGATATAATTTTGACGTCATTAGAAAGAGGTATAGGGACTGCATGGCATATGTATTTACACATAATGGTGAGTGTGTGGAACGAGATGTCAGGAGTCCTGTTACAGACATACCTATTAGGTACATTGAAGAAATTCTTAGAGACATGGACAATCAAAGAAAGACGGCTCTGTAGAAATGAATGTATTAAGTCGACAACAATCAAGGATCAATTAGTGAACAGAGAGGTCTAGTCTTATCCATTTTCTCTTCCTGGCCGACCATCATCATGAGCAGCCCCCTTATACTACAGCGTATCTGATTCATTAACTGACCCGATCATACTCAGAACATTCCTCAGCCACTTACATTTGCGGGAAGTGAGGGGACGCCTTTGAGTCCCTATTGGTGGATATAGGAAAAAAAATCAAGAATTAGAAACCGTACATCATCCAGTTAACATTGACCATCTTTTCCCTTATCACTGCCACCCACCGCCTGTTCTCTTCCTAAGATGCTCAGCAGCAGGGCCGGGATACCAGCCCAATTTCCCTTTGTGAACATCGACCCATTTGAAGTCAACTTCAAGTTCAACAATCCTACTAAATTCCTTCCCTTATTGATGCCGGAACAGGAGAGTTCTCCGAAAGACTGAACAGGCTTCTATCTCTGGACACACAGTGCTCCCAGTCACATAGTTTCACCCCTCCGAGGAGCAGTTTGATATGCGAGCCTTCTATCTGACACCACCAGAGCATTCCCTGCATTCCGTAAGCACGGACACCCAGCCGATAATTCATCTGCTCTGTTTCATTTACCGTCCTGCTCGCACATAAAATATTCCACGTCGACTTACATGCTGTAGGACATTCTTTTGCCCAAAACTACAGACCTGACTCAAGGATGCGAAGAAAGTACAAAATTAGCGAGCGAATCTCAGCTCAATGATAGACGTAGTTTTGAAGATGGAGCTGCAGGACATGAACCATTGAACATCCTGGATTGGGTAGATGAAGAGAGGACATTTCCTATGGGGCAATTGGGCTTGGAGCAGAGTGCATCGCCTCGGAGATGATGAAGAATCTCTTTTGCTAGAAAGGTTTCGAAGCAGAACAACTGAGATTTACCAGTATGCTGCCTAGACTGTAGGGATATTCATATGAGTATAGGTTCAGTGAACTATGGCTTTTACAGCCAGGTGTGTGAAAGGTGACAGCTTAGGGTTGTACAGGTTAAACGGCATATTTAAGTGGTTTGCCAAAGACTTTTTCCCCAGTGTGGAAATGGCTAATCGGGGGATATAACTTTCAAATGACTAGAGGGATGTATAGGGACTGCCATGGGTTTGTAGTTTGTATTTGCACATAATGGTGGGTGTGGGGAACGCAGTGTCAGGAGTCCTGTTAGAGACATCCCTATCTGGTACGTTTAAGAACCTCTTAGACACATGGTCAAAAAAAAAGACGGCTCTCTTGAAAAGAAGGTTTTAAATCGACAACAATCAAGGACCAAAGGTGAACACCAATTTCTAGTGCTCTTAATCTTCTGTTCCTGCCCGGCTGTCAGCCTGAACAGCCACCTTATACTGCAGCGTCTCTGATTCATTAACTGCCACGATCACAGTCCCATCATTCCTCAGCCACTTACATCTTCGGCAAACGACTGGACTCCATTGATTTCCTAGTTGGGGATACGGAGAAAAAAGTTTTAGAGACTGCACATCGTTCATATAACTGTGACCTCATCCTAAGATGCTCAGCGGCAGGGCCGGGATACCAGCCCAATTTCCCTTTGGGAACATCGACCCATTTGAAGTCAACTTCAAGTTCAACAATTCTACTAAATTCCTTCCCTCTATTGATTCCCAAACCAGTGAGTTCTCAGGAATACTGAACAAGCTTATGTCTCGGGACACCCAGTGCACCTTTTCACACCGTTTCACCCCTCGGAGGATCAGTGTTATGTGCAAGACTTTTATCTGACACTGCCAGACCCTTCCACCATGCCTTAGGCACGGACACACAACCGATACTTCAGCGGCTCTGGTTAATTTACCGTCCTGCTCGCACAAAAATATTCCACATCGACTTTCATGCTGTATGATATTCTTTTGCCCAAAACTACAGACCTGACTCAAGGATGCCAAGAAAGTGCAAAATTAGCGAGAGAATCTCAGCTCAATGATAGACGTTGTTTTGAAGATGGAGCTGGAGAACATGAACCATTGAACGGCCTGGATTGGGTAGATGGAGAGAGGACATTTCCTATGGGGCAATTGGGCTTGGAGCAGAGTGCATCGCCTCAGAGATGATGAAGAATCTCTTTTGCTAGAAAGGTTTCGAAGCAGAACAACTGAGAGTTACCAGTATGCTGCCTAAATTGGAGGGATATTCATTTAACGTCCCTTTCGCACATAAAGCATTCCACATCCGCTTACATGCTATAAGACATTCTTTTGCCCAAAACTACAGACCTGATTCAAGGATGCCAAAAAGTTAGAATATTAGGGAAAGACTCTCAGATCAACAATACAGGTAGTTTTGAAGAATGAGCTGGAAAACCATGGACCATTGAACAATTTAGTAGATGGAGAGAAAGCATTTCCTATGGGGGGATTGGGGATTGGATCTGTGTGCATAGCCTCAGAGATGTCCCTTTCGCTAGGACATAGAATAGAACAGAACAGTAGGCCTTTCGGCCCACAATTTTGTGGCAGCCCTTAAACCCTGCCTCCCATATAACCCCCACCTTAATAGAGCATAAAATAATACAAGCACACTACCAGAGGATTAGGGGATGCTGAATCTGAAGAATGCATTGGATGTGGAGTCCAAATTCGTGACTTCATTTAAGGTGGAGTTTGATAGGCTTTTGATTCATAAAGATCATAAAGTTCATTGATAAAACAGGAGAAAGGAGATGAGCGGGATAACAAATGAGGGAAGATTACATGGTGGAGAGTCTCGATTGGCCCATTGGTTCAATAATTCTCGAACATCTCATGGTCTTATCGAAAACTAAATATAAATCTTCCGTGTACCGCACCTGTTGATGAGATTTTTGAGTCATTATTGAGGGGGAATTTTTGGAGTATCTTGCAGTTCGTGATAAAAACAGTCTCAAGCCAGTAGTGTTTTGTAGAGGGGAGATCCTGACTGAGAAATCCGTCAGGAAAATTTGAAAACCTTAAGAATTTATTGCAGGGCTCTGTCATCGAACAGCGTTCAGCCATTCACTTTTAGAGTCGACAACAGTTGCTCAAACGGTCCCTTCCCTTTGGAAGAGCGGTGTGAGGAAAAGGGCTTCACCACGGGAAAGTTTCCACCCCTCTGTCAGTGTAAGCACCCAAACGATACTTTGCCTCTGATATATTTATCGCCTCGCTCACAGAGACATTGTTCCCCATGCACTTACTCGCCAATTCCGAGCCTTTAAACGCTAATTGGTTTTAGGCGCCAGAATCTGAAGAAGCCTCAGTAGCATGCAGCGAGGTGAACCCAGAGACATGGTTCACTGTTAGCTCAGCGGGACATACACTATGCCACCTCACGCAACATGGAGTTTCATGGTGCGTTCATGCGTGTCATGGTCTGATCCGAAGTCCGCATTCTGGTTCACGGTCCTCCTCCGGAGCATTCCGGCACCGGACTCCGGGTCGTCCGGCTGTCCCTTGTTTCAGTTGGACTTAACCATTTGCTTCTGATGCTTATCTTGAGGCTGGGTATATAAGTGTACCTGGGATTGAGTCTGGTTGGGGTTCGTCTTGTCAAGCTTCCCTGGGAGCAAATGGCCTTGGGAGGCTAGAACGGCCATTTGGAGAACAATTGCTTCTTAGAGCCTTGCTGTCAGTAGTCGGAGGTATTATTGCGGTATGGATTAGGCCGTTTCCCAGGCCAGCTGTGTGCCCGTCTGCCACTCTGAGCTGGGTAGGGACCTGGTTGTTTCCGTAGCCAGCCAAGGTCGCCAGCCGTAACTGCGACTCAGAGCAGCCCCGATGCAGAGATGGAACTGTCTGTCGTTCTTCGGTGTTTGTCTCTTCCTGTCCTCACCCCATAGGGTAAGTCAGGCCATTCTGCCTTTGCCCTGCGGGGGGAATCTGTCTTGTCTTGTCTTTGCCTCCGTTGGGTAAGTCAGGCCATTCTGCCGTTACCAGACAGATGGTCCTGTCCCATCTTGGTGCGGAGTAGAAGTTGAGTCCTGAGTTGTCGAAGGATAAGTCCCAGCTCTTTGTCTATGTATGTGCAGTCTCATGTTAATGTCTTGTTAAAGATGAATCCCGGCTTGTCGAAGAAGAAGTCCCGGCTCTACTATGTTGATGTTCAGTTCCTAGTCTGCCTCCAATCTCCAGCTTCCGAGGTTTGCAAGCCTCAAGACCCCAGTCTCAAGCTTCAAGACCCCAGTCTCAAGCTTCAAGACCCCAGTCTCAAGCCTCAAGACCCCAGTCTCAAGCCTCAAGCTTCATAACCCCAGTCTCAAGCCTCAAGCCTCAAGACCCCAGTCCCAAGCCTCAAGCCTCAAAACCCCAGTCCTCAAGTCTCGTCACGTCTTCGCCTGGTTTGAGGTCCGAGTCCAAGTCACGACCAAAGTTCTGGATCTTTGTCCAGTCTCGGGCTCGGGAGGCCACGACCAGGCTCCATGTTCCCAGTCCCTCATCCTGGTCCTGCTTTCCTAGCCTAGTCTGCGACTTGTCCCTTCCTTTAGTTTTGTCCCATCCTGTTCCTAGTATTTCAGTGTCTGTGTCCTGCATTTGGGTCCATTCCCAACGCCCTCCTTATGACAATGCGAGGTGTTGTCTTTAGATGGGACAGTGATAATGATCTGAATCCGACAGTATACATGAATTAACATTGTAGGAAGGCGGGACAAAGATGTGGACTAGCTATGTCTGGGTGTCCAAAACGGGACAACACATTGTGGCTCTGCTTTACATTCTCCTTTGTCTCGGAAGACCAGCAATGGCATTCAGGTCTATTGCCCGGGAAAGGTATGCGGAGAGGGTAGAGAAGCTGATGGATAACCTGGGTGAAATCTCGTGTTTCATTTTCCTGTATGGGGTTAGGACATTTGTTATTGGTGACATGGTGGGAGTGATGGATTCACCCTGTGAGTAAGTGTTTCTCACACCACCGGATTGGGATTGTCCTGTGTGGAGACATCCTGCTGTCATTGGATATTGGGAAACTGTGGGTTGGGATGAGGAAGCTGTGCACATGATATGTTGGCTCCGGAAACATTCTAGGAAAGTGTTGAATAGGCTGCCGGGTACCTTCCTTCTAGAAAACACCTGTGAGAGAAGATCCTCAGCCCTTTGGCCTCTGATCGCACAAAAGACCAACTAAAGGCCTCGCTGTGTGACCTACCCCAAGCAGGAATACACGAAGAAGTTGGAATTGTTGACAGGGGTATTCTGCTCAGAGAGCGTGTGGTTGAAATCATCTGCGTCGGTTATGACAAACCCACGGATAATCCTGGCGAACACATCCATCACTGGGAAACGAGTGATAAACACCTGAAAGATGTAAACACCGTAAAATGGGACCAGGGAAATTCCGATTCATCAGCACCCCCCGCTTTCCACCCTGTTCTTCCATTCAATCAGTTGTCAAGTCATATCTGAGATCATTTTGCAGTTCCACTCACCGCCCAGATTCCGGACCCGCAATACTTCCCCCTACACCTCCTCTCCCTTCAGTATCCCGGAACAGAAACAATCGGTTAGAAACGCACCCACCATGACTCACTGCATCTACCTCAGGTTCAGATTCAGATACACTGATTTATCACACTTCCTCGCCTTTTTTTTAGACTGTCCCGTTGTTTCCTCAAAGAATACGTACATATTTGTCAGGCTTGATTTCCCTTTAAGATAAGCATGTTATGTTCGTCCTTTTGCACCGTGTGCATTTAAGTACCCCCCAAACTACGGTATTCCTTCATATTGGACAGCAAAAGCGTCTTTAGGTGCCAAATTCCACACCCTCCTGAAAAATATTGATCTTATCTGCGCTGACAAATCTCTGGGCCTTAAACTCAAATAACTGGACCAAAGCCAGTTTTTCCTCCTGGTGAAGCACTAGTGTCTGATTTCAGCAGCTGATAAAGAAGTAACCATCAGACGATTCTACAGGGCTCCTTCCTGAACACCTGCCCCTCTAGACATTGGGGTAGGGGGTGTTCAGACACAGTACAATGTATTGTCAGCTTTCAGCTGATACTCACTTCTGTGTTGGTTGCTGTTGGAGGATTGTCCCAGAGCTCTTCGGGAAGCATCATGTAGATTGCAAGCACTCTACGCCCGGTCATTGAAACGAGTTCTTGTCCAGTGTATTGGATCTTCATCTCTAAGGGTTTTGCAGAACATTATAATACTTCATACATTTCTTTGGAAGCACTCATATACTTAAGCGTTAGTTTCAGTATATAACGCTATGTTCCGCGATGTTGTGACAACATTATAACCTATTTTAAGGTCAACCTGAATCTTCACTCCCACACAGACCTCCGTATGCTTATCAAGGAGTTTCCTAAGTGATCTATTGTGCCTGCCTCTGACACCACCCCGGGCAACACACCACACGCCTTTTCAATAACCCTGTCAATTTCTGCTACAGGTTTGATGGATCTATGGTGTGGATCCCAAATTTCCTTCTACCACCTAACTTCACACTTGTCGGGCTTGAACAACATCTGCCATTTCTCAGCCCACCGCCAAATCCTGTCACTGTTCTGCTACAACCTGCAGCAATCCTCTACATCATATATGTCAAACTCCGGCCCACGGTGGAATTATCTTTGGCCGGCGAGATAATATCTAATTACTATTAAAGCTGGCCCCAGTAATCGAAGCGCCTATGGCGTATGATATGGCTAATGCTGAGTTTATTCAGGTATCAGGTTTTCAGGGTTTTTAGAGTTTATTCAGCAGTCTTGCTCGGCAGTCTTCTTCATAAGAAACGGAATTTGTAAAGTGAAACACTTTGTAGTTATAGCAGAGACTGAGGCACATGAGAGCAGGCTGATAAAACGGAGGCAACGAAAGCTGCGTTCGCATGCGTCCGACTGATCCGGCCCGCATGAAGCTTCATTTTGCTCAATCCGGCTGGTGACCTAAAATGAGTTTGACACCCCTGATCTACATTATCTCCAAGTCAGCAAAGCCGCTTGTCACCTGCAAGCTTAATATCCCAACTTACACTGCCTCATCCAGTTCATTCCGAGTCATGGAGTCATCGAGTCATAGAAGAGAAAAGCAGAGAAACAGGCCATTTGGCCTATCTGCTCCATGCTGAATGATTTAAACTGCCCGATTCCTTCGATCACCACTGGGATCCTAACCCTCCATACTCCCCCCATCTATGTCATTATCCAAACTTCGCTTAAACTTTGACGACGAGCTCGCATGCACCACTTCTGCTGCCAGGTCATTAAACATTGCCATAACCTTTGAGTGAAGACGGATCCCATCAAACTTTTCACCTTTCACCCTTAACCTCTGCTTGTATTCCCAACCAGCCTCAGTGCAAAACACCTGAAAGGATCAACCTATCTATATTTTGAATATTCCAGAAATTTATGTCCTAACCATTTCAATATTCATTGATAGCTAAGGTCCTCAAGACCCAGGAAGTCTCTATAAAATTTCTTCTGTCCTCTTTCAAACTTGTTTATTTCTCAGTTTTAACAACTTAAACATAACTTCCGATCTCCTTTACTCAATACTGTTATTTATTAAGAACAGTCTACAAAAATCATTAATTATGATCCGATCAACCTGTGATGCTAATCTCAATCAATTATGGACCTGTATTCCCAGATGCCTTTGCTCTGCCGCACTCCTCAGTGCCCTGTCTTTCAGTATTTAAGCCCTACCGTGGTTGGTCCGACTGAAGTGAAAAACCTCGCACTTGACTGAATTAAATTCCATCTGCTGTTTTAAGCACAATTTCCAGCTCGCCCAAATCCCGCTGCAGGCCATGACAGTATTCCTCACTGTCTACTACATTCCTGTTCTTGCTATGGTCCCTAAATTTTACTAATCGAGTTAACCACATTATCATTCAGATCCCTTAGATAGATGGCAAACAACAACGGACACAGCATCAATCCCTACGGCTCTCTACTGGTCACAGGTCTCCAGCCAGAGAGGCAACAATGTACTTCGCTGCTCCGCAAAGCCAGTGTCTAATTCAAATTACTACCTAATCTTGAATGCATCGAAACTTCTTGACAAAACGCCCACACGGGCCCTTCTCAACTGGAATACTGAAATCCATGTATACAATGTCTACAGCCTTGCTTTCATCAACTTTAGTGGTAACGGCCTCGATAACTTAGAGGCAGGAAACTAAGCTGATTAAACTTCATCCATGTCAAAACAAATACTTATGTATCATTTGTTTAGAATACCTTCAACTAATTCCAGCAACAACATTACCACTTTTCCACTTGCATCCCTAAGTTGCGACAGGACAACAAACACGTCCTTCTCTGTGAAGATGTTGCCACTTTGCCTCTGTGCTATAGACTCTGTAGCGGTCTACTGACTAAATACAGATGAAAAAGAAAAATTATTTATGATCTCCCCACTTCTTTTATCTCCACATGTCTCCATACAGTATTAGTATCCCCAATCATCCCAATCATTGCCTTCCCTTGTCTGTTGGTGAAATCTCATGGACTCCATTGTCGCTCCTGATTCTTTAAAAAAAAACTATTCCATTGCATTAAGGTTACTCCATAAATAGATATGTTGTTCCTACCTGCTTATACGTGATACACACCTCCACTTTTTCTTACCAAGCGTCTCCACATCTCTAGAAAATGACGGTTTTCTACACTTATCATCTTAAACTTTTACGTAAAAGCATTGCACTCTCTCGACGGCAATGTTCTAATACTCCAACCTATCAAATACATATGTGTCTGGAACAGTCTGCCCCAGTTGACAGTCGACAGATAGTTTCTGATGTCATCAATATTGGCCGTTTTCCTACCTTCCATGTTTTGCCCAGCGAAATATTGGTTCAGCGGTAGGATATCAGTTTTAATATGGGGGTCGGAGCTGCCATGTATTCCAACCCAGACCGAGTCTTTGTAACGGCGGACCTGTTGACAGAGAATGGAGTTCTTACTATGCGGAGTTGTAAGAAGAGTTCGGTGATGTGCGTTTCGTGATTGAGGAGCAAGGATGGCACACGACGAGGCAGAACGAAGTGAGCACAGCGACGGATAGAATGTCATGGCACTGAGCAGCGTAACGTCTTAAAGTGGCACAAGTACCTCTGAACAGGTACACTCGGTACTCCGCACATGAATCAATAGTCCCTTCGTGGTCCGAAGGTACCCTGGCAAGGCGGTAGCATATTGTAACAACCAACGTAGAGTTTTATAGCACTCGCAAATGGGTTCAATTCCCCGCCGTCCACATCATCATTCTCGGCTGTAAAGAATTCTCCGTTCTCCCCGTGATCGCGTGGGTTTCCTCTGGGTACTCTGGTATCCTCCCATATTACAGGGATGTATTGGTCATGGATAGTCATTGGTGGGAAGATATGTTGGCACTCGAAGCGTGACGATCCATGTGAACTGCCGAAGCACATCCTCAGAATGTGTTGGGCGCAAATGATAACGACGGATTTACTGTCTGTAACAAGGTAGCTGCAACAAATCAAATATAGAACAGGGAACATAGAGAAGTAGAGGGACCGGCCTTTCAGCCCACAGTACTGTGTCAGGTCAATTAAATTTGTAATCATCTGGCTGACTAAACTAAGTCCCTCTCTCTTCACATTAACCGTACCCTTACATTTTCCTTCAGGTGCCTGTATAAACGCCATGGAAAAATCTCTAATGTATCTGTTTCCGACAGTATGAAAGGGATGAAAGGGTTACCTTATTATGAGGAAGATCTGGCAGCTCATGAGCTGTATTCCCTGGAGTTCAGAAGAATGAAGGGGGATCTCCTAGAAACATTTAGAATGTTAAAAGGCCTGGACAGATTAGATATGGCAAAGGTATTTCCATGGTAGATGACTCCAGAACAATTTGGCACGGCTTCAGAATTGAAGAAAGTCCTTTTAAAACTGACATGCAGAGAAATTACTTTAAGCAGAAGGTGGTAAATCTTTGGAATTTGTTGCCACGAGTGGGTGTGAAGGCAAAATCATTGGGTGAATTTAAGGCAGAGATAGATAGGTTCTTGATTAGACAGCGCTTCCAAGGGTATAGGTTGAAAGCCGGGGAGTGGGGATGACTGGAAGAATTGGATCACCCCATATTTGAATGGTGGAGCAGTATTGATGGGCCTAATGGCCTATTTCTGCTGATATACTTTATCGCCTTATGGTCTATCAACGTAGATCGCACACTCAAAGCATTCAGCGCACTCGGGGTGACAAACCTTGTCCATACAATCTCACGGAGAAATAGAGAAGTACAGCACAAGCCCTTCAGCACATCTAGTCCATGCAATGACCATTCAAACTGCTTCTCCAATCGACCTTCACCGAGACCAAAGACTTACATAACCATATCATCATATAACGATCCAAACTTTTCTTAAACGTTCACATCCAGTTCACATGCCTCGCTTGAGCTGGGAGCTTATTCCATGCTCTCATGATCCACTCAGAGAAGAGGTTTCCCCTCATGTTCCTTTTAAACTTTTCAGCTTTTCACACTCAATCCAGGACACTGGTCGTTGTCCCACGCAACACCAGTGGAAAGAGCCTACTTGCATTTACCCAATTGACACCACTCGTAATATTGTAAACATCTTTCAAAACCACTCTCAATCTTCTGTCTTCTAAGAAATACTGAAAAAACCTTTTCAATATTTCCTTAAAGTGCAAATGTTCTGGACGCGGCAATATCTTCATAAGTTTTCACTGTGCTCTTTCAATCTTAATTACAACTCTCCTGTATGTCGGTGACCACAACTGCAGACAATAGTCTGAATTGGGCTTCACTAACGTCTGGAACATCTTCAACACAACATCTCATCTCCTGTACTCAATACATTGATTAATAAAGGCCATTGTGCTGAACGGTTTCTCTAGGATCCTATCTACACATGGCGACACTTTCAACGATTTATGGACCGTATTGCAGATTGCTTTGTTCTACCACACTCTTCAGTGTCCTGACGTTCACCGTGTAAGGCTTACTGTGTTTAGTTCTGCCATAGTGTATAGCCTCACACTTGTCTGCATTAATTTCCACCTGCCATATTTTAGAGCATTTTGCCAGCTGGTGCATATCCCACTGGAGCCAAGATAGTCTTTCTCGCTGCCCACTACACCCCCAGACTTGGTGTCTTCGGCGTTTTGCTGACACAGTTAACCACATTATCATCAGCTGCGTTGATATAGATGAAATAAAACAACAACAAACACAGCACAGCCTATATCACATCAATAAGCCCAGGTCACAATCTGAGAGGCAGCTATCTACTGCCACTATCTGGTGTCTCCCACAATGCCTTACCTTCATACATTTTCCTGGTAAGTTCCTCAAAAAACTCGATAATTTGGTTAGGAATAACCTACCAGGCACGACACCATGCCGACAGTACTTATTTAGTCAACTGATATCCAAATACTCCTACATCAGGTCCCTTGGAATACTTTCAGGTAACGTTTCCTCCGCTGATGTCAGAAATTGCGGCCTAGAATTTTGTGGTTTATGTTTAAACTCTTAAAAATAGTCTTAAAAATTGGTTGTCCTCTCCTCCTCTGGTATCTCTCCAATTGCAAAGGATGTTTTAAATGTTTCTGCTCGGGCCCAAGCATTCCAGGTTATGATCCGGTCCGCGGATACCGGACTCCAGGTCTTGCAGCCGACCCTCTTGTCGCCCTTAAGCCAAATAAGATCATCTTGGCTTAAGGAGGTGCACCTGTTGCCTATCAGCTGGCAGGTGGATATAAGGGACTCTGGTACCAAGTCTGGTTGGGTGGGTGGGTTTCCCTGCTCTAAACCTGTTTTGTCTTGTACAAGCTGGTTTGCCATGTTCCGAGGTGTTTCGTCCGATCGGCCCTGTTCGTTCCGGTCGTCCCAGCTTGGAGTATCCACGGTCTCATCCTCAGGTTCTGTGAGTCAGCCTTGGAATCACCCCGGACCAAGTTCCCTTCCGATCCCTTGCCTCCGTCGGGTAGCAGGCTGGTCTGCCGTTGCCCGGCAAGAGGAATCTGTCCCCTTCCTACCCCTCACCTCTGATGAGTTGTGCCCGTTACCTGCCCAGGTGTCCTGCGTCTTGCCCCGGACACCGTGTTCCCGCCCTGGAGGCAGCCCTGCTCAGGAGTGATGCGGCCGCCCAGGCTGCCCTCCTGCCTTGCCACGATCTCTTTCTGAACCCCAGGATTACCTAGCATGCCCTGTCTCTTTCGCACGCCCTGGTCTCCCCATCAGGTTCTATCCTTTAGTTATTCCTGTCCTGCCCCTAGTACTTCAGTGCCTGCGTCCTGCACTTGGGTCCACCCTCCTGTCCCCCCTGCGACAGTTTCTCTGCACTTGTTACCCTCCCCTCTTGTTCTGACAAGCACATAGAAGTTTTGTAGTCTCAACATGTTGTTTTTGAAGTCCTTCCATGTACAGACAAAAAGAAATCACATTTGACGGCCTCCTACGTACTTCTTTTTAATGCCTATCACGTACAATACATGTCAGCGTTACTTATCAAACTTTTAAACCCTTACTGACATCTCCTCAGCTACCGCTGCTGCAAAGAAAGCATTCCGAGTGTGCGCAAATCCCTACTGGAGCACGGACCCACTAATTCAGTAAACATCCCTGTAAAGCTCCTTCGTACCCTCTCCAAAAGACACATCTTCTTATAGCCCTTAATTTACCCTTCACCCTTCCCTCCCTGGGGGAAGTGGGTAGTCAGCAGGCTACAGTTCTCCAGCTGCGTCTGACTCCCCGGGTGCTGACGGATAAGCAGCTCCAGGGTTCAGAACCAATGATGGCGGAGCGGAGAAAATTCGTCCCTACGGCCTGAGGAAGAATGACGTGGACGGGAATCTGTACGTGGCGGTGTCGGGTAAATAGAGGCACAGATGTCAACAGTGAGCAATGATCTGTGACAGGGAGATTCTCTGGGAAACGGATGTAGCTGAGAATCCGTCCAAGGGAAGGAGGAAAGGAAAATTAATAGTCAGCGATCACATTACCTCATAATCTGCAGTGGTGCAGAGGGCATCATATCCCAAGCAATGACTGGAAGCAAAAACACAATGAGAGAATCAGAAACTCAATAGACAATGCAAACAAGCATCCCACACATTCCACAAAACTGTGGATTCTCTGATGTGTGCCATCAGAAGAGAAGGGCTCTTAGATCAAACCCGACAGTGTAACAAGGTACGATATTAAGAGAGCCGTGCGCTAAACATGGGGGATGTTATCTGGTGAGAAGCTGGTTTGTAGAAGGATGCCGTGCTGGAGGGGAGGGCGAATGTATTTTGTTAAAGGAGCTCGGTTCTTAGCTCTCATATTGTATGTTGCCGAGTGTCTACTGTTACGGATGTGGCTCGGTACAAATGTTTAATCCGAGTACTCAGTTGTGATTCTTGCCTCGGTTTCCATCGCAGGGAGGATCAGGATTTAAGCGATATGGATTGAAGAGGCGGAGTTTGTGAATGGAAACCGGGTAGGGAAGGGCAGCTGGTCCCGGAAAACTGATTGAAGGAGGGAGGCGAGGCAGGCAGCGCCTGGTCGGAGGGAGTGCAGCATACGGAGACAGCACTGGCAGGGATACAAGGAATCGGGATAGAGCGGCAGATGGTGGGACTGCGGAAGGAAAGGAATTTGATTCTTGTCTTACTCTTTGCTCAAGCCTTCCACGCTGACCAGCGAGGCGACAAGCAGAAACACGGGCAGCATTGTTACCCTATGAGAAACAGAAACAGTCACTATCCAGTATTTGCCATGGACATAAGGCCATTCACAGGGTTATACAGCAAACAGCCCATCGGCCTGCCGAGCCAGTTCTATACTCAACATCATTGTACTGCGAAATAATTCGTACATTGGCTATAATCCCACAATTTTAGCTGGCTCATCTCGATACAGGGGACGGAGTGTCAGTGTATCTCTACCCAAGCACTATCCTTCCCACTGCACTGCAACGGATTCTGGTTAGCATCCTCGACACCAGGAGAGCCAGCCCCAGTTGATTCCGGTCACTTAACAATCCTGGTGAGCCTCTCACTCCGCCTCTTAGATCTATATTGTGTGCTACTGAAGCCTCTGCTACATGGGATAACGTTCCCGCCGTGTGAACTATGCATGCCCTTCATCGGTTAGAACACCTCAGGTAGCCTCCTCCACTCCAGGAAAAGACAGAGTTTCTGTCAGAGAGATGGGGAAGGAGAGAGTGCGAGAGAATAGGCGGGAGAGGAAGAGTGATTGAGTGGAATTGGACGAACATGGTAAGGGAGGTGTAAGAGTGGGTTGAGGGTAGGGCTGGTTGGACAGAAGGAGAAAGTTTGGTGTGGAGTGTAAAAATAACCTTTGCACTGTACCTTGTACATGAGATAAACCAATTCAGTCAAATCTCAGCCGAGCAGAGATGTTTCATTTCTAAAGAGCCTTCCCACCTTCTCTGCTGCCCAGACCAACTTACGTTTCTCTCCCTCCTCAGTTCTAATGAAGTGTACTTCATCTAATGTCTCTCCCTCTCCTGACAGCTCCTGTCTGCCATAAGTATTTATTTATTGCAATTTACAATTTTTCACTCTCACGCTGTGCTGTTGGAACAGAAGAAGAAATTGCACCAAATATGTTAATGATAATACACTTCATTCTGAGATTGATTGCCAATGTCATCCCTTGATGATGGAGCAGGTCCCTGATCCAAAACATCTGAGTCAGGGAAAACATCCTCGCTGACTCCATCCTGCTGAGACTTTGCCCATTGGAGCGTGTCCATCTGTCTATCCATTTATCTATCGATCTATTGATCTACACATCAGTCGGTCGGTTTATCTACCTATCTACCTATCTATCTATCTATCAATCTATCAATCTCCCTTTACTTATGTACTTATTGGGAATTTTCTGTCTTTGCAGTGTATTGCAGCTACAAAAACACGTTTCACGTCACACAGTGAATGTCAGTGATAATAAATGTGATCCCGAATTCTCAAACAAGACAAAACCTGCAGAAGCCGGAAATCAGAGCAACACACACAAAATGCTGGAGGAACTCTACAAAGCAGCAGCATCTATGGGGGGATAAAATGTTTGGTGCAAGAGACAGATGGCCATAGAAGAAAGAAAACAAAATTGGGGAGGAGCAGTAGAGGGAGGTGACAGGTGGGCAAGGATATTAGGTGAGAGGGGGAAAGGGGGATGGGAAATGGTGAAAAGGGAAGGGGGCGTGGGGACATTGGTTTTGGTGCCGTCAGGTTGCACCTACTCAAACGGAATATAAGGTGTTGTTCCCCCAACCTAAACGTTGCCTCATCGCGACAGCGGAGGAGGCCATGGATGGACATATCGGAATGGGAATGTGAATTGGAATTAAAATCAGTGGCCAGTTTCCGACCCCGCTTGTTCTGGTGGACGGAACGTAAATGCTTGTTGACATTGTCTCCCAATCTACGTAGAGTCTTGTCAATATACTGGAAGCCTCACCGGGAGTGACAATGGCCTTCAGTCTGAGACAGATGTCCATGGAAGAAATTTTAAAAATGGGGTGTTGGGGAGTGTGGGGAGGACTACCAGAGAGAGGCGATTGGCGGGAAGCAGATAAGGTGAGGGGCGGGGTAAGGGGATGGGAAATGGTGAAAAGGAAGTAAGTGTGGCCTCATCACGACAGTGATTGATGGACATGTCGGTACAGGAATTGGAACTGGAATTAAAATCGCTGGACACTGGGAGATCCCGCTTGTTCTGGCGGACTGAGCGCAGGTCTTTTTCAAAGCCATCTCTCAATCTATGTCGAGCCTCGTTCATGTACACGAGGCCACACCGGGAGCACAGAACACAATAAAAGATTCCAACAGACTCACAAGTGAAGTGTCACCTCATATGAAAAGACTGTTTACAGCTCTGAATGTTAGTGAGGGAGGTGCAGGGGCAGGTGTAGTACTTGTTCCGCTTACAAAGATAAGAGCCGGGAGGGAAATTCAGTGGGGAGGGACAAATGGACAAGGGAGTCACGTAGGGGCGATCCGTATGGAAAGGGGGGGGGGGGGGCTAGAGGAACTATTCCTCGTTCAACCCTGCTACATTAAAAACTCCATCCCGTTCTCTCAATTCCTACGTCACCGCTGCATATGATCTCAGGTTGAGGCTTTTCATTCCAGTGGTCATCCATTTTAATTCCGCTTCCCATTCCCATTGCTGTATGTCCATCCATGGCCCCCTCCTCTGTCGTGATGAGGGCACACTTAGGATGGAGGAACAGCACTGAAACTGAACATCGATTTTTCAAATTTCCGGTAATGCCCTCCAAACCGCCGGCCCTACTCCCCCCGCCCACTTTCTATGTCCCATCTCCTTTTTCCTCTCTCACCATATCTCCTTGACCGCCCATCGCCTCCCTCTGGTGCTCCGACAATTATTTTTTTCTGTTTTAAATGGTCCTGTCTCTTTCACATTCCAAGCTAATTATTTCATCACCACTCCCTCCCCTCCAGGTTTCACCTAACTCCTAGTGTTTCGCTCTCCCCTCCCGGCGCCTTTTAAATCTACTCCTCAGCTGTTTTTTTTTCTCCAGTCCTGCCGAAGTGTTTTCGGCCCGAATCTCGGACTGCACTTCTTTTTTTCACTGAAGCTGTTTGGCCTGCTGAGATCCTCAAGCATTTTTTGTGATTCTCATTCTGGTTATCAATAGAGGAGAAACCAGTTTCCATCCCTCGGGAATTTTCACCAAAGCTGTCAAAAATACGACGGGTACATCAGCAAAATACAATGCGCCAAATTAGACACGTTGACGTGCCCGGGGAGAAGTACAAGGTATAGACTGGGTTAGCGACTGTTCCCCTATGGTGATCTTTATTCTCTGCGTATGGTGCAACAGCTCCACTAACTGGGCATCACCAGCAACAGATCTCTTTTCATTTGATAATGACTATGTCTTCTACACCAAAGACGATGCCCTTATAGCTATCCACAGGGTTTTCCATTGCCACCTTCCCACACACTCACTCAGCCACTCCGTATCCCCTTTCATCATCCCACGCCCTGCCCTTCGCTCATACCATCACTCTGGTGAGTGTGGTCAGAAACCTTGGTAATAGGACCTGTGACACCCCTCAGTTCATGGGCTGACGTCGCTGTGACCTGAGCACCACTGACCGTGATTTCCCTCTTCCCATAGACTGCGCACATGACAGAGATGCATGTAGACCCAGTGATCCTGGTGTAATTATTAACCGAGCCCCAGGTTTAATCTCACAAACATCTCCGGCACGCTGATTTGTCTGATACAGAGTCTCTTTGGATGGGATGAAGACGATATTGGAGGGTAAAGATCGAGGTGGATACATATATTCCAGTAGAAATGGAGGGCTGGGTGCGGGATATTGCATAATGGGGACAGAGACGGAGGGACGAATGACGGAGAGAGACAGAAAGAAAGAGAGATGAAATTGTAAGACGGATGCTGGAGGAAGTAGGAGAGAAAGGAGCCGGAACAGAGATAGAGAGGTAGGAGACGGTGTGAGTAAGAGAGAGAAAGAGAGGACAGAGAGACATAGAGAGAGAGAGAGAGGGAGGGAAAGGGTGAGGGGGTGAGAGAGAGAGAGAGAGAGAGAGAGAGAGAGGAGAGAGAGAGAGAGAGAGAGAGAGAGAGAGAGAGAGAGAGAGAGAGAGAGAGAGAGAGAGAGAGAGAGAGAGAGAGAGAGAGAGAGAGAGAGAGAGAGAGAGAGAGAGAGAAAACACGATACGTACAGCATAATCACTTGTCTACTGCCAGACGCTAAGTGCTACGGCTTACCTCAGTGTCGACTTGCTGTATTGGGTGTGTGCTTGTCCAGAGCCTCTATATATGGAGGGATGACACGTGCTGTTGCTATCCAGAACAGCCAATGCAGGAGAATAAAAAACAACTCATGGTTTTAAGTATTCCAACCGCAAGTATTGCATCATCGAATGGAGCGACATTGTGCAAACCGAAGCTCATTAATTAACTAGGACACCACATCAATATCACAAACATGAGCGGATCCAGACAGCAGCTGAACCTGCCACCTACTTTGCCTACTGTGAGGACAGTATGTGAGACCCCTCACAGTTTTCCACAAAGCTTCCAAACTAACCTGAATCACTTAAGCAAATGAGAGAAGGCATCAACATCGTTAGAGTCCCAGGTTGGTCGTCATTGCTTTTCTGCTGCACCTGTTCTGTTGTCCAGGTAATGACGCTCAGTGTCTGTTATTGGAGTAGTGTCCAGGGTAGAACTGTCCACCCACAGGTCGGATCCAGTGGCAGGAGTTGAGGAAATGACCTCAGATAAAAACCCTCCGTGCAGCAATGCCGACTGCGAAACTGTGCGCTCATGTAGACTCACGGTGAAGAATGACCCCGGCATGTTCGACCCCACAAGAGACGGTGACGCAGGTTCCCCATGCGTTTCAAAATAAACCAAAGCATTTTTCCCGGCGACACTCAATGCTGATTAAGGTTTGGACTGTCTGCGAACACACTCTACAATTGACTGAATCGGAGAAGCATAGGGTTTCAGATCAGAAACAACCAAGCGATCTTACCTTAACATACCTTCCTGGACGATTTGAAATTAAACGCTACATCACTAATAAAGCTAAAGCAATTAATACAATAGCAGATCCCTTTTCGAAAATTAGGAACATATGCGTGAGTGCGCGCAACGCGCTGCCGGCAATGGTGGTGGAGGCGGATACGGTAGGGTCTATTAAGATATTTAGGAAGGTTCATGGATCATAGGAAAATAGAGGGCTATAGGTAAGCCTAGTAATTTCTCAGGTAGGGACATATTCGGCACAACTTTGTTGGCCGCAGGGCCTGTATTGTAATTACCTGTAGGTTTTCTATGTTTCTATGTTACTCTGGACAAGGTAAGTACAGATCATTAAACAGTGAGAAAGAAGTAATAGAGTTAGTCAAATTTAAAACCGATTAGCATGATACCATACAACAGATAGATGACAATGAAATATATAGGTATCTAGGTGTCAAAGCAAAATAAAAATCCGACTGCTACAGAGTCAAAACTTTCCACAGAATTTGCTTCATGCTTAAGAAAATCTGGCAAACAAAGCTCAATAGTAAACATAAAACAAGTGCAATAAACACTTCCGGTATATTCTAAATAACTTCTTCGTTTGACAACAAATTTTGGCTCGATATCAATCTGGAAAACTTACAAAGAAAAATAAGACCTCAAAAGAGGAAATTTTTGAAAGAAAAATGTACACTCCAGCACACTTAGGTTAACATTACCAAGGACAGAAGGGGAAGTATAATAACAGACATTAAAGAATAGCATGAAACCCCGCTGGTTTCCCTGGCTGCGTAAGTCTAGATTAATATACACTCCGGTGTTGCCGAACCCGTAATACTCAGAGAACTCTCCCACCGCAAACCCCGTTCAGTGTGGATACTGTGTACTTTGCTGCCCTGTTATAACATAAGTGCCAAGAAGTAATAGACAGCACGCGACATAAGATGAAATGAATTATATTTATGAATCTTAACTAAAGGTTTGAAAGTCCTCTTTTGGAAGAGGACAGCGAGGCTTTGAGAAGAAGTGCGGCGGCGGCCATTTTCAAGTTGCTTCTCAGATCGGAGTTCTGAGAGGCGGGACTGCGCAGGCGCGTGAAGGAGGCCTGGGAAGGAGGGAAGATATAAAAAGGAGAGAAGGAGTGAGTTAGTTCTCTTTTGGAAGAGGACAGCGAGGCTTTGAGAAGAAGTGCGGCGGCGGCCATTTTCAAATTGCTTCTCAGATCGGAGTTCTGAGAGGCGGGACTGCGCAGGCGCGTGAAGGAGGCCTGGGAAGGAGGGAAGATATAAAAAGAACGCAGCCTTAAGCAGCGGGCAGCTTCGTTTGCGGGCAGCGGAGTGAGCCGGGAGCAGAGTGTAGGGCTTAGGCGGAAGAGGGCACAGTAGGCTTATCTTTTAGTTCTTGTTATTTTCATTTATTCGGGAAGTATGAGTCTGAGGGCAGCTTGTTGTTCTCGGTGTCGGATGTGGGAGGTCCTGGAGTCTCCGAGCCTCCCGGACGTCCACATCTGCGCCAGGTGTGTCGAACTGCAGCTCCTGAGGGACCGAGTTAGAGAAGTGGAGCTGCAGCTCGATGACCTTCGTCTGGTCAGGGAGAGTGAGGAGGTGATAGAGAGGAGTTACAGGCAGGTGGTCACTCCGGGGCCACGGGAGGCAGATAGGTGAGTCACGGTCATGAAGGGGAAGGGGCAGGTACTAGAGAGTACCCCAGTGGCTGTACCCCTTGACAATAAGTACTCATGTTTGAGTACTGTTGGGGGGGACAGCCTACCTGGAGGAAGTGACAGTGGCCGGGCCTCTGTACAAGGCATTGGTAAGGCCAAATTTGGAATATTGTGTACCGTTCTGGTCACCGAATTATAGGAAAGATATCAGTAAATTAGAGAGAGTGCAGAGACGATTTACTAGGATGTTACCTGGGTTTCAGCACTTAAGTTACAGAGAAAGGTTGAACAAGTTAGGTCTCTATTCATTGGAGCGTAGAAGGTTGAGGGGGGATTTGATCGAGGTATTTAAAATGTTGAGAGGGATAGATAGAGTTGACGTGAATAGGCTGTTTCCATTGAGAGTAAGGGAGATTCAAACGAGAGGACATGATTTGAGAGTTAGGGGGCAAAAGTTTAAGGGAAACACGAGGGGGTATTTCTTTACTCAGAGAGTGATAGCTGTGTGGAATGAGCTTCCTGTAGAAGTAGTAGAGGCTAGTTCAGTTGTGTCATTTAAGGTAAAATTGGATAGGTATATGGACAGGAAAGGAGTGGAGGGTTATGGGCTGAGTGCGGGTAGGTGGGACAAGGTGAGATTAAGAGTTCGGCACGGACTAGGAGGGCCGGAATGGCCTGTTTCTGTGCTGTGATTGTTATATGGTTATATGGTTTAGAAGAGAAAATAAGGATAGAAAAAAAAGCAAAAGGGCCAATTATAATTAAACTTAACTCTTCCAAGTGACATATTGACCAACTGTGAACCCTTGCTCCATCTAATCACGATTACCCTAACAAAAGTTCCAGTTCACTTTCGAAAACACCCGTTATCGCTAACCATAATCCAAATTCACCTGCTACAGAAAAACCATTACATTAGCAGTGGAACTTCTTCCAGGGTGTTAAATACTAAACAGTCAGATAACACTTCTAATAATATAGTTTCATCAAAAAAAAAACGGAATTCATACCTCATGTGAACATATACATTCTGACAAGAAGTACACGCCATTACACCTAAAGGAAAGAACAACTCAGAAAGCTTATGACATAGTTACTACAGGAGAAGAAGTTAACAAATGGGGGAACATGACCCTCCCTGGAACACTAGTCCGTCATCTGAGCAGACTGGATGTCTACAACGAAGCTTCCAAAGCCTGGCTCACATCGGGAGACCTCATCCAATAAACAGAGGGGCCCCTTGTGGCATTACAGGGCCACCTGGTGAATACAAAAATACAGAATAAACGAACAAGAAATATGTCAGAAATTCGAGAGTGTCAAGGACAATGCGTGTGAAGTTGCCATTGGAAGAGAGAAGGTTCTTTGGATATCGAAGCCTGAAGTTTTAAAAGTCTCCTGGACAAGATATTATGCCCCAACAGGGTCCTAATACGTGGAGCACGTGATTGTGGAAGCAACAATAGTGATCTTTCAAGTGTCAATTGAATCTGGCATGGATCCGGAAAAATGGAAAATTGCAAACGTCACTCAAACTGTCAGGAAGGGAGAGAGCCAGAAGAAAGGACAGGACAATTAGGCTGATTTCAGAGTCCAGGAAGATGTTTAAATCGAGTATTACAGTCAACATATTTTCTGACAAATGTCAGCAAGTTTTCCTCAGGGGAAGGTTTTGCTTGACAAAGCTTTTGGAACTCCTTCAGAGATTATCAAGCAGAATAGGTCATGTAGAATCGGCAGGTGTTCTGTTCTTGGATTCTTAGAATTCAGACATGAGGCTGCTAAAAACGTCAAGATCCGCGGTGTTACATGATAGATGCTAGCACTGAAAAAGCAATGACTGTTTAGCAGGTAGGAAAGAGTGAGAATAAAGAGAGCCTTTTCTGGTAGGCTGTCGGTGACTAGTGGTATTCCACAGCGGTCTACGTTGGGATCACTTACATTATACGTAAGAACGTTTTGGATACTGTTGGTCGGGACGACCTACCAGGGACAAGTTGCAGTGGTTGAGACTGGACCCTCGGCTCAGAAGGGAAGGAGGGAAAAGAGGAGAGCTGCAGTGATTGGGGATTCGATAGTTAGGGGGACAGATGAGAAAGAGATCGAGAATCCCGGATGGTCTGTTGCCTCCCAGGTGCCAGGGCCCACGGTATCTCGGATCGAGTTCTCAGTATTGTCAAGACGGAGGGTGAGCAGCCGGATGTCGTGGTCTATGTAGGGACCAATGACGTGGATAGGAAGAAGGAGGAGTTCGTACAAAGTAGATTTAGAGAGTCAGGTGCAAAGTTGAAGGACAGGACCAGCTACATGCTAGTAAGGCCAGAAATAGGAAGATAATTCAGCTAAATACGTGGCTAAGGAGTTGGTGCAGGAGGGAGGGCTTCATGTTTCTTGACAATTGGGCTTTGTTCTAGGGAATGTGAGACCTGTTCCGACGGACGGGTTGCAGCTGAACTGGATGGGGACAAACATCCTTGTGGGAAGGTTGCTAGTGAATCCCCAGGGGGTTTAATCTAGATATTCAGGGGGAGGGGAACCAGAATATTAGAGCAGATAGTGAGGTGGAGCTGGATAAAGGTCATGCGAGATCTGCAAGTATAGTGCATGGAGTAAAGCCAGATCTGACATATAAAGAGGCTTTGAAGAAAGAGAAGCAGAAGGAACAAAGGTGATGAACTGAGAGCTTGGATACATACATGGAATTATGATATAGTGGCCATTACAGAGACTTGGCTGGCACCAGGGTAGGAATGGATTCTCAATATTCCTGGATTTCAGTGCTTTAAAAGGGAGGGGGGGGGGGGAGGGATGAAGGATGGCATTACAGGTCAGGGATACTATTACAGCTACAGAGAGGGTGGGTAATGTAGCAGGATCATCTTCTCTGTCAGTATCGGTAGAAGTCAGGAACAGGAAGGGAGCAGTTACACTATTGGGAGTATCCAATGGGCCCCCTGGGAGCAGCAAAGATACGGACGAGCAGATTGGGATTTTGTCAAGGTGCAAAAATAGCAGGGTTGTTATCATGGGTGACTTTAACTTCCCTAATATTGATTGGCACCTGATTAGTTCCAATAGTTCATAAAGCATAGGACAATACAACACAGTACAGGAAATTCGGCCTACAATGTTGTGCCGACCCTTAAACCCTGCCTCCCATATAACCCCCCCACCTTAAATTCCTCCATATATCTGTCTAGTAGTCTCCTAAATTTCACGACTGTATCTGCCTCCACCACTGACTCAGGCAGTGCATTCCACGCACCAACCACTCTCTGAGTAAAAAGCCATCCTCTAATATCCTCTTTGAACTTCCTTCCTTTTACCTTAAAGCCATGTTCTCTTGTACCGAGCAGTGGTACCCTGGTGAAGAGGCGCTGGTTTTCCACTATATCTATTCCTCTTAATATCTTGTATACCTCTATAAGGCGGGCTCTGTCATGGGCAAAGTACTGGAGAGTTTAACATCGGTAGCTGAGCGAAGGGCGCTGAGTAGGCTACGGTCAATTATGGAAAACTCTGAACATCCTCTACATAGCACCATCCAGAGACAGAGAAGCAGTTTCAGCGACAGGTTACTATCGATGCAATGCTCCTCAGACAGGATGAAGAGGTCAATACTCCCCAATGCCATTAGGCTTTACAATTCTACCGCCAGAACTTAAGAACTTTTTAAAAGCTATTATTAATGCTTTTTGAGATAGTGATTTAGATGCATATCATATTTTTTTTTACTGAGTTAAGTATTGTATGTAATCAGTTTTGCTACAACAAGTGTATGGGACATTGGAAAAAAGTTGAATTTCTCCATGGGGATGAATAAAGTATCTATCTATCTATCTATCTATCTATCTATCTATCTATCTATCTATCTATCTATCTATCTATCTATCTATCTATCTATCTATCTATCTATCTATCTATCATGTCTCCTCTCATCCTCCATCTCTCCGGAGAGTAAAGCCCAGTCTCCCCTAATCTCTGATCATAATGCATACACTCTAAACCAGGCAGCATCCTGGTAAATCTCCTCTGTACCCTTTCCAATGCATCCACATCCTTCCTACAGCGAGGCGACCAGAACTGGACACAGTACTCCAAGTGTGGCCTAACCAGAGTTTTATATAGCTGCATCATTACATCGCGACTCTTAAACTCTATCCCTCGACTTATGAAACCTAATACTCCATAAGCTTTCTTAACTACCCTGAACTGAACTGGAAGGGGACTAGCATCTTGCTGGAAGTTTTGCTACTGCTGCTCCGTGGGATTTAAAATAGATTTGCAGGGAGAAAGGATACAGAGTGTCAGAGCAGATAGTGAGGTGGAGGAGGATAAATGTCATGCCAGAGCTGCAAGTATAGTGCTTGGAGTAAAGCCATATCCAGCTTATGAAGAGGCTTTGAGGAAAGGGAAACAGAATAAAGGGTGTAAAGGTAGTAAGGTAGAAGGGCTACAGTGTGTGTGCTTCAATGCAAGAAGCATCAGGAACAAAGGTGATCAACAGAGAGCTTGGATACATACATGGAATTATGATGTGGTGGCCATTACAGAGACTTGGCTGGCACCAGGGCAGGAATGGATTCTCAATATTCCTGGATTGCAATGCTTTAAAAGGGATAGAGAAGGGGAAATGGAAAGGAGGGGTGGGCATTACTGGTCAGGGATACTATTACAGCTACAGAAAGGGTGGGTAATGTAGCAGAATCATCTTCTCTGTCAGTATCGGTAGAAGTCAGGAACAGGAAGGTAGCAGTTACTCTATTGGGAGTATTCTATACATCCCCTGGTAGCAGCAGAGATACAGAGGAGCAGATTGGGAGCCAGATTTTGGAAAAGTGCAAAAATAACAGGGTTGCTACCATGTGTGACTGTAACTTACCTAATATTGATTGGCAACTGATTAGTTCCAGTGGTTTAGACGGAGCAGAGATTGTTAAGTGCGTCCTGGACGGATTTCTGTCACAGTATGTTGACATTCCTACTAGGGGTAATGCCATAGTAGATCTAGTATTAGGTAACGAAACGGGTCAGGTCACAAATCTCTGTGTGTGAACATCTGGGGGACAGTGACCACTGCTCCCTGTCCTTTAGCATTATCATGGAAAAGGATAGAATCAGAGAGGACAGGAAGATTTTTAATTTGGGAAGGGCAAATTATGAGGCTATAAGTCTAGAAATTGCGGGTGTGTATTGGGATGATGTTTTTGCAGGGAAATGTACTATGGACATGTGGTCGATGTTTAAGGATTTCTTGCAGGATATTAGGGATAAATTTGTCCCGGTGAGGAAGATAAAGAATGGTAGTGTGAAGGAACCATGGGTGACAATTGAGGTGGAGAATCTGGTCAGATAGAAGATGGCAGCACACGTGAGATTTAATAGCAAGGATCAGATGGGTTTATTCAGGAAATAGGGTAGCAAGAAAGGAGCTTAAGAAGGGGCTGAGCAGAGCAGGAAAGGGGCATCAGAAGGGCTTAGCGAGTTTCTTAAAGAAAAACCACAAGGTATACTTCAATTATGTGAAGAAGAAAAGGTTGACAGGAGTGAAGATTAGGCTGGTTAGGGATAAAGGTGGGAAGATGTGCCTGGAGGCTGTGGAAGTGAGGGAGGTCCTCAATGAATACTTCTCTTCGGTATTCACCAATGAGAGGGAACTTGACGGGAAGACAATATGAGTGAAGTTGATGTTCTGGAGCATGTTGATATTATGGCAGAAGAGGGTTTGGAGTTGTTAAAATACATTAGGACGGATCAGTCCCCGAGGCCTGATGGAATATTCCGCAAGCTGCTCCACGAGGTGAGGGAAGAGAATGCTGTGCCTCTGGCTAGAATCTTTATATCCTCGTTGTCCGCGGGAATGGTACCGGAGGATTGGAGGGAGGCGAATGTTGTCCCCTTGTTCAGAAAATGGTGGTAGGCATAGTCCGGGTAATTATAGACCATTGAGCCTTACACCTGTGGTGGGAAAGCTGTTGGAAAAAAAATCTTAGAAATAGAATTTATGGGCATTTAGAGAATCATGGACTGATCAGGGACAGTCAGCATGGTTTTGTGAAGGGCAGATCGTGCCTAACAAGCCTGACAGAGTTCTTTGAGGAGGTGACCAGGCGTATAGATAAGCAAAGTGCAGTGGATCTGATCTACATGGATTTTAGTAAGGCATTTCACAAGGTACCACACGGTAGGCTTGTTCAGAAAGTCAGAAGGCATGGGATCCAGGGAAGTTTGGCCAGATGGATTCAGAATTGGCTTGCCTGCAGAAGGCAGAGGGTCGTGGTGGAGGGAGTACATTCAGATTGGAGGGTTGTGACTAGTGGTGACTCACAAGGATCGGTTCTGGGATCTTTATTAACGACCTGGAAGTGGGTGTAGAAGGGTGGGTTGGCAAGTTTGCAGACGACACAAAGGTTGCTGGTGTTGTAGATCGCATTGAGAATTGTCGAAGATTGCAGAGAGACATTGATAGGATGCAGAATTGGGCTGCAAAGTGGCAGATGGAGTTCAGACCAGTGAAGTATGAGGTGGTACACTTTGGAAGGACAAACTCCAAGACAGAGTACAAAGTAAATGGCAGGGTACTTGGGAGTGTGGATGAGCAGAGGGATATGGGGGTACAAGTCCTCAGATACCTGAAAGTTGCCTCACAGGTAGATAGTGTCGTTACAAAATCTTATGAAGTGTTAGCTTTCATAAATCGAGGGATAGAGTTTAAGAGTCGCTGGGGAATGATGCACTTTATAAAATTCTGGTTACGCCACACTTGCTGTACTGTGTCCATTTCTGATCGCCTCACTGTAGGAAGGATGTGGAAGCATTGGAAAGAGTACAGAGGAGATTTACCAGGATGCTGCCTGGTTTAGAGAGTATGCATTATGATCAGAGATTAAGGGAGCTAGGGCTTTACTCTCTTGAGAGAAGGAGGATGAGAGGAGATATGATAGAGGTATACAAGATATTAAGATGAATTGATAGAGAGGACAGCCAGCGCCTCTTCCCCAGGGTACCACTGCAAAATACAAGAGGACATGGTTTCAAGGTAAGGGGAGGAAAGTTCAAGGGGAATATTAGAGGAAGATGTTTCACTCAGAGAGTGGCTGTTGCATGGAATGCACAGCCTGAGTCAATGGTGGAGTCAGATACACTAGTGAACGTTAAGAGACTATTAGACAGATATATGGAGGAATTTAAGGTGGAGGGTTACATTGGAGGCACCGTTTAAGGGTCAGCTCAGCATTGTGGGCCGAATGGCCTGTACTGTGTTGTGTTGTTCTACGTTCTATATTCTTTGTTCTAGCATTCTGCGGAAGTGGAATAGATGGCTTTGTGGCAAAACCTTCAGATGATGCGAAGATAGGTAGAGGGGAAGATAGTTTTGAAAAAGCAGACAGGCTCCACAATGATTTAGACGGATTGGGAGAATGGGCAAAGAGTTAGGGAATTGAATGCAGTGTTTTCTCCTGTATAATTAAATAAAAGCACGGAATATTTTAGAATTCCTTAAACGTTTATTGGCCGGTTGAGTCGCTACGGCGAAATGCCAATGCGATATTAGCATTCATTTCAAGAGGAATAGAATATAAAAGCAAGAATGAATGAAACTTCAGAAAACTCTGGGCAGGCTGCTTTTGGCGTACTGTGACCCGTTTTCGTCTCACTAAGAAGGGATGTGCTAGAAGGTGAGTGCGGTATCATTTGTACAGGAGGGAAATTATATTTAATTAATTAATTTTGAAGGATTAAAATGCAGGAAGAGCTCAGAAGATTAGGCAGCAACTGTGGAAATGAGTGCAATCTGTATTTAGGGCCGCAGAGAGAAGGTAGCTCTGATCTGGAATGGAGGCCCCATTCTTGGAGCAGATGCAGATAAGATGAAGGAAAGGAGAAAAGGGAATGGTATTTTTACAGGAAACTGCGAGGGAAGAGATATGGACCAGATAACAGTTGGAGCCGGTATGTTTCTAATGAAGAGGGTCGACAATTTATCTCCAGTGATGGAGACACAGAGATTGAGCAAGGGAAGGGAGTTGTTAAAATGGACCAAGTGTAGTTAAGGTCAGTGTGGACGTTGGTGGCAAATGTGATGAAATTCACAGCCTCGGAGTAGGTGCATGAAAAGCATCAATGCAGTCATCAGTGTTCTGGAGGACAAGATGGGAAACATTTCTGGGGAAAGTTTGGCACAGGGACGAAGCCCATAGACAACCTTCGTGCCTGGATAAAGTAGAAGGAGCCGAAAGAAAAATATTGAGGGTGAGCATGAATTCCGCCAGACAGAGGAAAGTGATGGCGGATCAGGGTAGAGGCGTATTGAGAGTGGTTATTCACGCTGAAAATAAGGCAATCGTGGTCAGGAAATTGATCATTAGAGAGGAGATCATGAGCACGATAAGATTCGCCGATGTAGCTGGGAAGAGAATGAATCTGGGAAGACAGAATGGGTTGAGGTACGAGCATTGGAGTACAGTGGGTCAGGAACAGGCAGCAAATGGGCCTACCCGGAACAGTCGCGATTGTGGATCTTGGGTATTGGGTCAAAATAGATAGATCTGGGTGAAGGATCTGTGAATTTGGTGACAGAGGATGGGAGCTCTGCAGAACTGATGAGGTCAGTAACAGTGTCTTAGACAGTTTTGCGATGCTGCGGAGCTGTGCTTTCTTCATGTGGTAGGGATAAGGAGGTGTTGGACTCCACAAATTCAGTCCGAAGCATTACAACAGCACAATCTTTGTCTAGGGGTTTGTTGGTAAGTTTGGGATGGGCGCAGAGAGAGCGGAGTTTAGAGTGGGTCAGACATGAGGAGGAATGAGGCGTGGTAGTGTAGCTGACTGATGTCTCGTCCGGAATTAGGGATTAAAAGATCCAAAGCAGGGCAGCGAACCAATGCGATATGTGGAAGGAGTTTTGCAGAAGGGAGAAGAAGAAATCTGTGCGTCGGCTAGAAATTGCAACACCTTGTATTTATTACTGTTAACACTGACTTAGACAATTTGGACGTTGTGTGTTAAAAACAGTATGACTCTCCCTTCTCAGGCTCAAATTGCACAATCAAATAAATACAAAAAACAAAGTTTGTTTGCAGCATTCTTCGGGAAGATTTTACTTTAGAAACTAGCAATATTGCACAGTCAACGTTTATAGCAGAGGCACTTGGTTCTCGGACCGAGGTGTTGACTGTAGGAAGGGTCGCATCATGTTTAATAAGTTATTGTGTTTTTTTTTAAATCCAAAAAAGTGGCCAGGAAACTCAAAATAATCGAAAAAATTAAATATGTGGGCAAACTAGCCAATGACATGAAGTAGGATGCTAAAAGTCTGTTTTTCAGTTACGTAAAGAGTAAAAGGGAGGTGAGAGCTGAAAATAGACAACTGGAAGTGATGCTGGTGAAGTAGTAATAGGGGGAAAAGAAATGGCATATGAGCCGAATGAGAACTTTGCATTAGACCTTACTGTGGAAGACATTACCAGTGTGTCAACGGACATCGTGCCTGACAAATCTGAAACAGTTCCTGAAGGACGTAACAAGTAGGATGGAGAAAAGGACAGGCAGTGGATGTCCTTTACTTGGATTTTCAAAAGGCAGTTGATATGGTGCTACTCATGATGCTTCATAACAAGATAAAATCACATGGCATTACAGAAAAGATACTGACGTGGTTGGAGGGATGGCAGACGAGCAGGAGTCAGCAAGTGGAATAAAGGAGGCATTATCTGGTTGGCTGCCAGTAACTGGCAATCTTCCTCAGGGGCCTGTATTTAGAATGCTACCTCTCATATTGCTTGTCAGTGATTGAGGTAATGGAATTGATAGCTTCCTTGCCACGTTCAGAGATGTTCTGAAGATAGTTGCATGGGTAGGTAGTGCCAAGGAAGCAATATGATTGAAGAAGGAAATTTGAGCATCAGGTATATGGTATGGGGTTGAATCGATCCGGGATCAGCCATTACAAAATGATAGACGGGATCATTGGATTGAATGGATTAATTCTACTCCTTTGTCTAATGGCTTCATGGTCTAAGGACTTATACAAATCGGCAGAATGGTCGAAAAAATAGCAGATGGAATACAGTTTTCAGAAAGGAATGAAAATGCATTTTGGCAAAAGGAACAAACGTGCAGAATGTTATCTAAGACAATTCAAACATGAGAGGAGCAGAGGGCCTGAACAGACGACTTGCTAGACTCCGTGAAGGTTGATTTATAGATTGAGCTTGTCATAAAGAAGGAAAGTGCAATGTTGTGATTCATTTCAAAGTGGAATATAATATAAAAACAACAAGATGTTGCTGAGGTTTTATAAGATAATCTTCTGCTCTTGGAAATATTGCCAATAAGGTTGGCCTTTTAAGTTCTTCCAGTATTTTAATCCTTCAAAGATATGTTTTCACTTCCTCTGTGATTGATGCTGCACTGCCCTTGTCTGATGATAGCACATCCATTCATCGTGAGGCCAAAACGGCTCACTGTACTGCATGAATGGCTTGCCCAGCGCTCGATAAAGCTTCATTCAAAATTACGCCTTGCTTTTATATTCTATTCCTTCTGAAATGAAGGTTCCACTGCTAATGTAATGGCTATTCTGTAGAAGCTGGGTATGGGTTATGGTTAGAGATAACGGGTGTTTTAAATGTGATCGGGGCCTCTTGTTCAGTGGGGACGGTGTTTCAGTGGAGCAAGGTTTCGCAGTCGACTTAGCATCAGTGAATATGCATTTTGGAATGGTTGGTTTTAAATATAATGATCCTTCTTGTTCTTCCTTGTTTTATTTTTCCTTTCTTTTCTTCACTGACACTTTAGTTAAGTTAAGATTCATGGATATTATTCATTTAATCGTATGCCGTGTGCCCTACGCAATTCCTTTGCATTGACTTTGTAACGGAGCAGCAAAGAACACAAGGTCCAGACAGAACGGGGTTTGCGGTGGGAGAGCCCTCTCAATATCACCGGTTAGGCGGGACTGGAGTGTGTATTAAACTAAACTTACGCAGGCAAGGAAACCAACGGGGTTTCATGTAATTATTTAATGTCTGTTATTACTCTTACCACTTCTGTCCTCGGTCATGTTAATTGAAGTGTGCTGGAGTGCAAAACTTATCCTTTTCAGTTCTTACTGTTCTTTGTAAATTTTCAAGAATGATTTCGGCCGAAATATGTTGCTAAAACAAAGACGTTAACACGGATATCACAGAAGCGTTCTTTGCATTTGTTGTAAGTTTACTATCGAACTTTGTTTGGCAGATTTTCGAAAGCCTGAAGTAAATTATACGGAACGCTTTTTTCATTATGATCCATTTTGCTTGTTGTAGACACCTAAATACCTACTGTATATATTTCATGTTCATCCATCTGTTGTATCATCTCATGGTACTCATTTTTGAATTCAACTAACTCTACTACATCTTCCCCTCTACTTAATGTTCTGTGGTTATCTAGTCCAATCTATATGTCAGATTTTTTTTCAAAAAAAAGTTCTACTATTTGCATTCATTGCTTTAGCTTTAAAGGCTGTTTGCTGTGCAGAACAGCCAGTGCAGGAGACGGAAAATAAAAAGAAACTCATGATTTTAAGTACTTTGCCTACAAATATTGCATCGGGATGAAGGGGTTAACCTATGAGGAGAGATTGAGTAGCCTGGGTTATATTCTCTGCAGTTCAGAAGAATGAGAGGGGATCTTACAGAAACATGCAACATTTTGAACGGGATAGATAAGGTAGAAGTAGGAAAGTTGTATCCATTGGTAGGTGAGACTCAAACTCGGGGACATTGCCTCAAGTTTCAGGGGAGAAGATTTACCATGGACATGAGGAGAATCTGTGGAATTCTAGCATTGAATTTCAAATCATCAGGAAGGTGTTTTAAGATGTAATTGGTTTGGTTGCTTCTGAATGGAATCCCTATATTCCTCTGTTTCAGTTGAATTAGCGAGCGGGTTTGAAGACTGTCAAAACCCCAGTAGTCTGAGAGTGTCGCTGGGAATTGCATGGATAACCTGCACTGCCATCTTAGAGGGCGGAATAAGGTGCTGGGACCATCTCTTACAGTCACTCTACATGAGCGCACAGTTCTGCAGTATGGGTTGCTATACGAAGTGATTTAACCTGAGGTCGGTGCCCAGAACTGCTGCCACTGGATTTGACCCGTGATTTTACTGTTGTATTCCAGACTCACCCTGCTCGGATTATAGACAATGACGGTCAGTAGCTCGACAACAGAATAGGTCCAGTTCTATGTAATGTCCGAAATGTGATGATGATCAAACTAGGATTCTAACGACACAGATGTCTTCATCCATTTGTATAAGTGGCTGAGGTTCATTTGGAAGCATTGTGGAGAATGGTGAGGTGTCTCACATACTGTCCTCCTCGTAGGCAAAGTAGGTCAGCTGCTGTCTGGATCCACTCATGTTTGTGACATTGCGGCGGTGTCCTAGTTAATCAATGAACATCTGTTTGCACAAAGTAGCTCCATACGATCATAAGAACATTAAAAAAATAAGAAATAGGAGCAGGAGTAGGCCATCCGGCCCATCCAACCTGTCTCACTATTCAATAAGTTTATGGACGATCTGTCTGTAAACTCAGCTCCATCGACCTGCCTCTTCCCCATAACCCTTAATTGTCTTACAATGCAAAAAGAATTATCTAACTGTTTCTTAATTATAGTTAGTGAAGATGCCTCAACTGCTTCCCTGGGCAGAGAATTCCACAGATTCTCCTCATGTCCGTGCTAAATCTTCTCCCCTGAATCTTGAGGCAATGTCCCCGAGTTTGAGTCTCACCTACCAATGGATACAACTTTCCTACTTCTATCTTATCTATGCCTTTCAAAATGTTGCATGTTTCTATAAGATCCCCTCTCATTCTTCTGAACTGCAGAGAATATAATCCCAGGCTACTCAATCTCTCCTCATAGGTTAACCCCTTCATCCCGAGGCAATATTTGCGGGCGAAGTACTTAAAATCACGAGTTTCTTTTTTTTCCCGTCTCCTGCACTGGCTGTTCTGCACAGCAACAGCCTGTGTCATCTCACCGTATATAGAGGCTCTGGGCAAACAAACAACCACTGCAGCAAGACAACACTGAGCTAAGCAGTAGTACTTAGTGTCTCAGCATTGGAACAGAAGTCAGTGGATGTTAGAAACAAGGGGTTATTCTGTACTTATCACCCCCAATTTCCACCTCTCTCTCTATCTCTCTCTAATTTTCTCTCACTCCTCTCTCTCAATTCCATCTCTCTCTCTTTCTCCTTTTCTCTCTCGCTCTCCCTCTTTCTGTCAGTCTCTCTCCCCCCTTGCCTCGCTGCCTCTTCAACTATGCTTTCTCTCTCTAATTCACACTCCTACATCTCCATCTCTGTTCCAGCTGCTCTCTCTCGCAACTCCTGCAGTCTCTATTGAGCAATTTCATCTCTCTCCCCCATCCGTCCCTCCGCCCCGTACACATTTCGCCATGTTCTGTCCCCATCCCTCCATCTCCGTCTGCAATATGTGCATCCACCTCGCTCTCTACCCTGCCATATCATCTTCAACCCACCCGAAGAGACTCAGTATCAGACAAAACACCGTGCCGGAGATGTTGTTGAAGTTAATCCTGGGTCTGGGTTATTGATCACACAAGAAACACTGGGTCTAAATGCACCTCCAGCATGTTGGCAGTCTGTAAGAGCGGGAAATCACGGTCAATGGTGTTCAGGACACAGCGACATCACCCATGAACTGAGGAGTGCCACAGATCCAAGGACCAAAGTTTCTGACGACATTCACCATGTGTAGGTGTGAGCGCAGAGCAGGGCTTGGGATGATGAAATGGAATATGCAGTGGCCGGGTAAGTGTGTGGGAAGGTGGCAATGGAATATCGTGTGGATGGCTGTAAAGGCATCTACCTTGCTGCTGAAGACAATGTTTTTATTAAATAGAAAGTGATTTGTGGGTGCTGATGCCCAGTTTGTGGAGCAGGGCCACCACACCAGAGACTGAAAACCAGCCTGGGAGAACAGTCGCTAACTCACTGCACTGATGGCGCTGGGCTTTCTCCCCAAAGAGCTTGCTCAGTGAAGAGGGAAAAGTTCGTTCAAATTGTGCGCGACGTTTTTGCAGATCTACCGAGTGTATTGTGGACAGTGTTAGTCTCGGAGAGGGCAGTGAAGATTACCTAGGGAGGGGTACTGGTCTGTCCTCTGGAGTAGATATTAACAATTAGAATCAGAATCACAAAAAATGCTTGAGGAACTCAACAGGCCAGGCAGCATCTATGAAAAAAAAGTACAGTCGTAGTTTCGGGACCAAACACTACTCTAGGACTGGAGAAAAAGCAAAAGCTGAGACATCGACATAAAACGTGGTGTGGAGGTCCTGAGGTTAGAGCGAAATGCCAGGTGATAGGTGAAACCGGAAGGGTAGGGATGAAGTAAATAGTTGGGAATTTGGTTGGTGAAAGAGAGAGAAGGACATAGAAGAAAAAAATAATGAGGAGCAGCACCAGAGGGAGGCGATGGGTGGTCAAGTAGATAAGGTAAGAGAGGGAAAACGGGATGAGAAATAGATAGGGGGTGTTCCTGGAGGGCATTACTGGAAGTATGTAAAGTCAATGTTTGTGCCATCAGTTGGATGCAACCCAAGAGGACTATAAGCTGTAATTACTCCATCCTAAGTGTGGCCTCATCACGACAGTGGAGGAGGCTGTGGATGGGTACACCGCAGTGGGAATGGGAAGTGGAATTAAAATGCCTGACCATAGAATGAAAAACCTCATCCTGAGAGAATATGCAGCGCTGCTGGAGGAATTGAGAGAATGGGATGTTGTTTTATAAGTAGCAGTGTCAGACGAGGAATAGAACAAGTACCAGCGTAGAACGCCATCCCCTTCTCTCAGTTCCTCCGTCTTCCACAACCAATCACACCTCTCCCTCTCTCCTTACCACGTTCAGCTCTCCATACGGATCTCCCAGTAGGCGACTTTCTTGTCCATTCCCCCTCCACGCTCAACTCCCTCCTGCCACTTATCTTTGCAAGCGGAAGAAGTGCCACAGATCCTTACGTAAACAGTCCTTCCCTGTGAGCCGACACTTCCCCTGTGAATCTGTTGCGGTCACTTATTGTGTCCTTTGCTCCCGGTTTGGCCAGCTGTATATCGATGAGACTCGACGCAGATTGGGAGACCGCTTCACCATGCATCTACTATCCAGCCGCCAGAACCAGCATGATCTTGAGTGGCCACCGACTTCAATTGCAATTCCCATTCCCATTCAGATTTGTCCATCCATGGCTTCCTCCACTGTGGTGATGAGGCCACACTTAGGTTTGAAGAACAACACCTTATATTCCATTTGGATATCCTGCAACCTGATGGCATGAACCTCGATGTCTAAAACTTTCTGCAATGCGCCCAGGCCCTTTCCCCTTTTCTCCAATTCCCATCACCTTTCCCCTCTCTCACTTCATTTGTTTGTCCGCCTGTCTCCTCCCTCTGATGTTCCCCCCACCGTTTATTCTTCTTTCTATCATGGCCTCCATCCTCTTTCACCAATCAACTTCCCATCTATTTACCTCATGACTCCCCCTCCAGGATTCACCTATCACACGGCGTTTCTATCTCCCCTCCACCCAACTTTATATTCTACTCCTCAGGTTTCTGTTTTCCAGTCCTGCCAAAGGGTTTCATTCGGAAAACTCCAGTGTATTTGTTTCCATAGATGCTACCTAGATGGGAAATATAAAGGATTGCGTGTGTTGGAGAATGTTACTGGAAGTATCAAAGATCACAGTTCATGCCATCGGGTTGGAGGCGAGCCAATCAGAACATCAGGCGCTCTTTCTCCATCCTAAGTGTGGCTTCATCACAGCAGAGTGGAGATCAGGGATGGACATACCTCAATGGGAATGGAAGTGGAAGACCACTAGAATGAAAAGCCTCACCCTGAGAGCATATGCAGCAGCGACCGAGGACTTGAGAGCAGGGGATGGCGTTTTAACATGCAGCAGGGTTGAACAAGTTATAGTGACTCTCGCCCTCCACCCCTTTCCATACGGATTGTATATTCGTCTCTGCCCACCGATCTTCCTCCTGGCAAACAGAGCAGTTGCTACACCTGCCCCTACACCTCCCCCCTCCCCCCCCCCCACTGACATTCGGTGGTCCTGGTGTGGCGGCCTGTTGTATATCAACGAGACTCGCCATAGATTGGGAGACGGATTTGCCAAGCATCTAGGTTCCGTCCGCCAGAACAAGCGGGGTCGGAAACTGGCAACCGAGTTTGCTTCCATTTCTGATTCCCATTCTGATATGTCCATCCATGGCCACCTCAACTGTTGTGAGGAGACCACGCTGAGGTTGGAAAACAACACCTTATGTTCCGTTTGATTAGATGCAACCTGACACCACGAAAATCGATGTATCAATCTTCCAATATACCCCTTTTCACGATTTCCCGTCCCCTTTCACCCCTCTCACTTTACCAGAGAAAGGGAAACTCGTTTTGATTAAGTACATTTCATTAGAACTGAGGAGAGAGAGAAAAGTAAGTTGGTCTGGGCAGAGAAGTTGGGAAGGCGCTGTAGTAACCAAATAAATATCCCTGTTCGGGTGAGATTTGAGCACTCCATGTGGTAAATAATTTGTTTTATCTGATGTACGAGGTAGAGTGCAAAGATTGATTTAAGCACTGTACCAAACACTCCGCACCTTCTGTCCGACCACCCCATCCCTCTATCCGCCCTTAAACCTTGCAAATCTTGATCGTCGACTTACACCCAGTCACTCTTCCTGTCCCACCTAATCTCCAGGAACCCTACTTCCCCTTCTCTCTAAGAGAGTTCCCTGCAGATTTTCGGTCTTTTTCTGGAATGGAGGAGGCTGGCTGGGGTGTTCGAACCGTTGGAGGGCATGGATACTTCACACAGTGGGAACATTATCCCATGTTGCAGATGTGTTTCAAAAGTACACCATACAGATTTAAGAGGCGGGGTGAGAGGTTCACAGGTTCGCTAGCTGTGGTGGTGCTGGGGTTTCTGGAGCTGAATTGCGGTGCCCTGGTGCGGCAGGATGGATATACACTTGCCTGCAATTCCTAATATCGAGATGATCAAACGAAAATTGTGGCTTTTTTCCCAATATACAAAATCAATACGAAGCTGTTGGGTACTAGAATTGACCCAATGGGCCGAAGGGCTGCCTGCTGTATGACCCTATCAATGACCCTATGCTGATGGCAAATACTGGGTAGTGACTGCTTCTGTTTTCACAGGGTGACTATGCTGCCCGTGTCACTGGTCTTCGAAGCTGGCTTTTCCTTCTGCAGTCCCACATCTGCCCGATGACCCTCTACAAAAGTGGCTCAGTATAAATGCTTAATTGGACTGTTCCCTTTGCGTTGTTGGCCCGGCATATTTAGCAGGGAGAAACCGGAAATAATAAGTGTGGATCGGATAAGGGGAGTTTGAGAAATGAAGCATGTTTGGGTAAGGAGACTGGTCCAAAAAGACGGGACGGGAGAAGGGAGGCGATGGAGATGGCCGGTTGTGGGATGGGGCAGGCCAGGGCAGGGAATAAGGAATCACATCTTTCTGACATTCTGTGACTACAGTTCCACTGCAGAGATGCTAAGTGTGACGGTTTACCTAAGTGTTGACTTGCTGTACTGGGTCTGCGCTTATCCACAGCCTCTATATACGGAGAAATGACAGAGGCTATGTCTATGCAGAACTCCCAGTGCAGGGAGACAAAGACAACTCATGATTCTAAATACATCTGCCGCAAGTGTCCCATCCTCGAATGGAGCTACCTGTGGAAACCAAAGCTCATTATTTAACTAGGACACAACATCAATATCACAAACATGAGTGGATCCAGACAGCAGCTGAAACTGCCACCTACTTTGCCTACTGAGAGGACAGGATGTGAGACACCTCACCGTTCTCCACAAAGCTTCCAAATTAACCAGAATCACTTAAGCAAATAAGAGAAGGCATTAGCATCGTTAGAGTCCTGGGTTGTTTGTCACTGCTTTTCCGCGGTTACACGGAGCTGCACCTGTTCTGTTGTTCCGGTAAAGACGCTCAGTGAGTGTTATTGGAGTAGAGTCCAGGGTAGAGCTGTCCATCCACAGGTCGGATCCAGTGGTAAGAGGTGAGGAACCGACCTCAGGTTACAACCCTCCGTAGAGCAATGACTACTGGAAAACTGTGTGCTCATGTAGACTCACGGTAAAGAATGACCCCGGCACGTTCGACCCCACAAGAGACGATGGCGCAGGTTCCCCATGCATTTGAAATTAAACCAAGGCATTTTCCCGACGGCACTCAATGCTTGCTCGGGTTTGGACTTTCTTTGAACACGGTATGTAATTGACTGAATCAGAGAAACATAGGGTTTCAGATCAGAAACAAACAAACAATTTATACCTTAACAAACCTTTCTGGATGATTTGAAATTAAACGCTACTTCACCATTAAAGGTAAAGCAATTAAAACAATAGTTGTACTCTTTTCCAAAATTAGGCACATATAATCTAGACGAATAAGTACAGAGCATCAAGCAGAGAGAAAGATGTTATAGAGTTCGTCAAGTTTAAAACCAATTAGCATGATACGATACAACAGATAGATGACTATGAACTATATAGGTATTTAGGTATCAAAGCAAAGACACATCAGACTACTACAAAGGCAAACTTTCCAAATAATTTACTTCAGGCTTAAGAAAATCTGCCAAATTTTAGTACACATAAAAGACGTGTAATAAACACTTCCGATATAACCAATGTATCACAATGCCATTAGTTTCAATATAATTATGGAGAAGGATAGGTCTGGACCCAGGGTTGAGATTTTTGATTGGAGAAAGGCTAACTTTGAGGATTTAGAAGGAGTGGATTAGGACAATTTGTTTTATGGGAAGGATGTAATAGAGAAATGGAGGTAATTTAAAGGTGAAATTTTGAGGGTACAGATTTTTATGTTCCTGTTAGGTTGAAAGGAAAGGTTTAAACTTTGAGAGAGCCATGGTTTGCCAGGGATATTGGAAACCTGGTTCGGAAAATGGGAAAGATTTACAATAAATATAAGCAGCATGGAGTAAATGAGGTGCTCGAGTAATATAAAGATAGTAAAAAGAATATTAAGAAAGAAATTAGAAAAGCTAAAAGAAGATATGAGGTTGCTTTGGCAAGTAAAGTGAAAATAAATCCAAATGGTTTCTACAGTTATATTAATAGCAAAAGGATATTGCTGGATAAGAGTGGTCCCTTAGAGAATCAGAGTGGACAGATATGTGTGGAGCCAAAAGAGATGGGGGAGATTTTGAACAATTTCTTTTCTTTGGCATTCAGTAAGGAGAAGGATATTAAATTGTGTACGGTAAGGGAAACGAGTAGGGTAGTTATGGAAACTATGATGATTAAAGAAGAGGAAGTATTGGCACTTCTAAAGAGTATAAAGGTGGATAAGTCTCAGGGTTCTGACAGGATATTCCCTAGGATGTTGAGGGAAGTTACTGTAGAAAAAGCAGGAGCTCGGACAGAAATATTTCAAATGTCATTAGAAACGGGGATGATGCCGGATTATTGGCATATTGCTCATCTGGTCCCATTGTTTAAAAAGGGCTCTAAGAGTAAACCTAGCAATAATTGGCCTGTAAGTTTGATGGCAGTGGTGGGCAAATTAATGGAAAGTATTCTTGGAAACGGAATATATAATTATCTCGATAGACAGGGTCTGATTAGAAGCAGTCAACATTGATTTGTGCGAGGAAGGGCATGTTTGACCAATCCTATTGAATTTTTTGAAGTGGTTACTAGAAAAGCTGATGACAGTAAAGCAGCGGATGTTGTCTATACGGACATCAGTAAGGCCTTTGACAAGGTTCCACACGAAAGGACAGTTAGGAAGGTTCAATCGTTAGGTATTAATATTGAAGTTGTAAAATGGATTCAACAGTGGATAGATGGGAGATGCCGGAGAGCAGTGGTTGATAACTGTTTGTCAGGTTAGAGGCCAGTGACAAGTGGTGTGCCTCAGGGATCTGTACTGGGTCCAATGTTGTTTTTCATATACATTAATGATCTGGATGTTGGTGTGGTAAATTGGATTAGTCAGTATGCAGAAGACACTAAGATAGATGGCGTTGTGGTTAGTGAAGTAGGTTTTCAAAGCATGCAGAGAGATTTAGGCCAGTAAGAAGAGTGCTGAAAGATGGCAATGGCGCTTAATGTTGAGTGTGAGGTGTTACATTTTGGTAGGACTAATCAAAATAGGACATACATGGTAAATGGTAGGGCATTGAAGAATGAAGTAGAACAGAGTGATCTAGGAATAATGGTGCATAGTTCCCTGAAGGTGGAATCTCATGTGGATCGGGTGGTGAAGAAAGTGTTTGGTATGCTGGACTTTATAAATCAGAGCATTGAGTATAGGATTTGTGATGTAATGTTAAAATTGTACAAGGCATTGGTGAGGACAAATTTGGAGTATTGTGTACAGTTCTGTTCACCGAACTAAAGGAAAAATGTCCACAAAATAGAAAGAGTACAGAGGAGATTTGGTAGAATGTTACCTGGGTTTCAGCACCTAAGTTACAGAGAAGAACAAGTTAGTTCTTTATTCTTTGAAGTGCAGAAGGTTGAAGGGGGACTTGATAGATGTATTTAAAATTATGTGTGGTAAAGATAGATAGAGTTGATGAGGATAGACTTTTTCCATTGAGAGAAGGGGAGATTCAAACAAGAGGACATGATTTGAGAGTTAGGATGCAAAAGTTTAGGGGTAACATCCTTACTCAGGGAATGGTAGCTGTGTGGAACAAGCTAGTAGAAGTGGTAGAGGCAAGTTCGATTATGTCATTTAAATAAATGGATAGGTATATGGACAGGAAAGGAATGGAGGGTTATGGGCTGAGTGCAAGTCGGTGGGAGTAGGTGAGAGTATGCGTTCGAGATGGACTAGGAGGGCCGAGATGGCCTGTTTCCATGCTCTAATTGTTATATGATTCTATGGTCATATCCGAATTAACGTCTTCATTTGACGAGATATTTTGGCTCGATATCAATCTGGAAAAATTTACAAAGAAAATAAGACCTCACAGTACAAATCTTCTAAAAAAAAATACCCTCCAGCACAGTTAGATTAACATTACCGAGGAGCAAAGGGGGAAGAATAATAACAGGCATTAAACAATAACATGAAACCCCGCTGGTTTCCCTGGCTGAGTAAGTCTAGGTTAATATACACTTTGGTCTGGCCTAACCCATGATATTGAAAGGGCTCTGCCACCGCAAACCCGGTTTTGTGTGAATGCTATGCACTTTGCTGCCCTTTACAAAGTCAGTGCCAAGGAATAATAGCACGCGGCATAAGATAAAAGGATTTAAATTTATGAATCTTAACTAAAGGTTTAGAAAAGAAAATAAGGATAGCAAAAAACAAAAGTGGCCCATTATAATTAAACTTAACTTTTGCAAGAAGCATATTAACCTATCCTATGTCAACTACGAACCCTTGCTCCATCTAATCATGGTTACTCCTGACAAAAGATCCAGTTCACATTAGAAAACTCCCGTTATCACTAACCATAATCCAAACCCAGCTGCTACAGGAGGTTGCTACAGGAAGCTGCTACATTACTTTAGCAGTGGAACCTTTCCCAGGGTGTTACATACTGAGAGGTGGGGTAACCCTTCTAATAGTATAATTTCATCAAAGAAAGCGGAATTCATAGCCCATGTGAGCATATGCATTCTGACAGGAAGCACACGCCGTTATACCTAAAGGAAAGAACAACCCAGAGAGCTTATGAAATAATCACTACAGGAGAAGAAGTTAACAAATGGGGGAACATGAACGTCTCTGGAACAACACCCTGTCATCTGAGCAGACTAGATGTCTACAAGGAAGCTTCAAAAGCCTGGCGCAGATCGGGAGACCTCATCCCAGAAACAGAGGGTTCCCCTGTAGCATTACAGGGCCACCTGGTGAATACAGAAATATCAAATTTACAGTATAAACGACCGAGAAATATGTCAGAAATTCGAGAGTGTCAAGGACAATGTGTGTGAAGTTGCTATTGAAAGGGAGAATGTTCTTTGGATATCTAAGTCCGAATTTTGAAAAGTCTCCTGGACAAGATATTATGCCCTCCAGGTTCCTAATATGTGGGGCACATGATTATGGAAGCAACAATAGTCATCTTTCACGTGTCACTTGATTCCGGCATGCTTCCGGAGAAATGGAAAATTGCAAATGTCACTCAAAGCTTCATGAAGGGAGAGAGCCAGAAGAAAGGACAGGACAATTAGGCTGATCTCAGTGTCTAAGAAGATGTTTACCTCGATTATTAGAATCAACATGATTTCCGACAAATGTCAGCATGTTTTCTTTTTCTCAGGGATCGGTTTTGCTTGACAAAACTACTGGAATTCCTTAAGAGATTATCAAGCAGAATAGACAATGTAGAATCGGTAGCTGGTGTGCACTTGGATTTTTAGAAGACCTCCGATAGGGCATCAGACATGAGACTGCTTAAAAAGTAAAGATCCACGGTATTGCATGACAGATGCTAGCATAGAGAAAACAATGACTGTTTAGCAGGTAGGAATGAGTGAGAATAAAGAGAGCCTTTTCTGGTAGGTTGTCGGTGACTAGTGGTGTTCCACAGCGGTCTGTGTTGGGTCCACTTACGTTATACGTAAGAACTATCTGTGAAAGTGGAATAGATGGCTTTGTGACAATGTCTTCAGATGATGTGAAGATACGTAGAGGGGTAGATAGTTTTTAGAAAGTAGACAGACTCCATAATGAATTGAACGGATGTGGAGAATGGCAAAGAGGTAGCTAATTGAATGCAGTGTCTTCCCCTGTATGGCCATGCATTTTGTTAGATTAAATAAAGGCATAGCATATTTTCTTAATGGAGTGAAAATAAAATAAAATTTAAAAAATCTGAGGTGCAAGGTGACTGTTGCAATCTCTGCAGAATCCCCTAAACGTTTATTGGCAGGTTGAGTCAGTGCTGTGAAATGTCAATGCGATGTTAGCATTCATTTCAAGAGGAATAGAATATAAAAGCAAGAAGTAAGGCTGAATGAAACTTTTTAAAGCGCTGGGCAGGCCAATTTTGGAGCACTGTGAGCCATTTGGTCCCACTAAGAAGGGATGTGTTAACATCGGAGAAGATGAGTGCAATATCAATTGATGAATAAGGGAACATATTTTAATCATTTTTGATAGATTAAAATGCAGGAAGAACTCAGAAGATCAAGCAGCAACTGTGGAAAAGAGTGCAATTGATGTTTAGGGCCGCGGAGAGAAGGCAGCTCTGATCGCCTGGAATGGTGGCCACATTCTTGGAGCAGATGCTGATGAGATGAAGGAAAGGGGGAAAGTGAAAAGCATTTTTACAGGAAACTGCGAGGGAAGAGGTATGGACCAGATAACTGTTGGAGCCGGTATGTTTCTAATGAAGAGGGACGACAATTTATTTCCTTTGATTGAGACAAAGAGATTGAGCAAGGTAAGGCAGTTGTTAAAACGGACCAAGTGTACTTAAGGTCAGTGTGGACGTTGGTGGCCAATGTGATGAAATTCACGGCCTCAGAGCAGGTGCCTGAAACAGCATCGATGCAGTCATCAATGTCATAAGGGGACAGGCTGCTGGACATAAGTTCAGGACACAGACACTGAAGTACTAGGGACAGGATGGGAACAACTAAATGATAGACAAGATGTGGGGACCGTGGTGTGTGTGAGGGACATGACGTTCAAGGCGATTCTGGGGTTCCAAGAGAGGCTTAGAGTTCAGGCAAGGCAGGATCCCGGAGTTCAGAGGAGGTTCTTGGAGGTCCAGCAGGATCTAGGAGTTCTGGCAGAATCTTGGAGTTCTCTGGGGAGTCGCATAACTTCTGGGCAGGGCCCGGACCTCCGAGGAAGGAACACGGGGGCCTGCGCAGGTCGCAGAGCACATGGGTAGGTTGCGGAGCACAACTCAACGGCAGCAAGGGGTAGGAAGGGGCAGAGTCCCCGTCGGGCAACAGCAGTCCGGCCAGTCTTGCCCAACGGAGGCAAGGGATAGAAAGGAAACTTCGTCCAGGGTGATTGCCAGATTTACTCGAAAAACTCATCATTAATGATGGTACTCCAAGCCAGGGCAAACCGGAGGAGCAGGATAAGCAGGACAACCAGGGGTGAACAGGATAGGCAAGACAACCCCCCAACTCCACTCAGTCCCAGAGGCCCCTCTGTACACCGCCAGCCGATGGGCATCAGGGTCGTCACCTTGAGCCCCAACAATCCAAGATGATCCACAGGTGTGACTAATTAGGCTCAAGGGTGAAAGGCGGATGGCTACAAGACCCGGAGTCCGTGGCCCGGACCAAGAACCGGAACGCCGGCTCGGGACCGGAGCATAACACATCAATGTTCTGGAGGAACAAGATAGGGAACATTTCTGGTGAAGGCTTGGAATAGGGACATAGCCAATGGCCAACACACGAGCTTGGATAATGTGGACGGAGCCAAAGGAAACATTGTTGAGGGTGAGGGCCAATTCTAACAGACAGAGGAAAGTGGTAGTGGATCGGGGGTAGAAGTGTATTGGGAATGTTCATTCATGGTGTAAATGAGGTAATCATGGCCAGGGTGTTGCACGTTAGAGAGAAGATTGCGAGCATGAGAAGTTTCAACGATATAGATTGGAAGGGACTGACAGAGGAAGACAAAATCGAGTCGAGCTATGAGCATAAGAGTGCAATGGGTCAGGAGCAGGCAGAGATAATATGCCTACCCAGCACAGGTGGAATTGTGGATCTTGGGTATTGGGTCAAGGTAGGCAGTTGTGGGCGAAGGATCCGTGAGTGGATGGGAGATCTCCAGAACTGATGAGGTCAGTAATGATGTCAGAGACAGTTTTATGTAGTTCTGGAGCAGGGTCCTCCTCATGTGGTACGGATAAGGAGATGTTGGATTTCACAAGTTCACTCGGAAACAGTCCAACAGCACATCCTTTGTCTGGGGGTTTGATTGTAAATTTGGGATACGCACAGAGAGAGCGGAGTTCAGAGTCGCTAATGTTTGAGGAGGAATGAGCTGTGCCAGTGTGGCTGATTGATGTCTCCTCGGGAATTCCGGATTAAAACATCCAGAGCAGGGCAACAAACCAGATCGATATGTCGAAGGAGGAGGTTTGCGGAAGGGAGAAGGGGACATCAGTGCGTCGAGTGGGAAGGGAAACACATTGTATTTTTATTTTACTGTTAACACTGCTTGATACAATTTGGACCATGTGTGATAAAAATGACTCTACCTACTTAGGCTCAAATTGTACAATCAAATAAATTCATAAAACAAAGTTGTTTGCATCATGTTACTACATGATTTTACATCAGAAATTAGAAATAGTGTACAGTCGATGTTCTGGGCGAGGAACTTGGTTCTCAGTCTGCAGGAAGGGTCTCTGCACGTTTGAGAATTTTTTTTTAATCCAACATAAGGCCACTAAGAAAGCCATACGAATCCAAAAGAATAAACATGAGGGCAAACTGGCCAATAATATAAAGTGGAATGCTAAAAGTTTGTTTTTCAGTTATATAAAGAGTAAAAGGGCGGTGAGAGTTGAAACTGGACTACTGGAAATAATGCTGGTGAAGTAGTAATGGGGATAAAGAAATGGCATATGAAGCTCATGAGTACTTTACATCAGCTCTCCCTGTGAAAAACTTTAACGGTGTTCCTGAAGACCGTGAGTGCCAGGGAACATGAGTGAGTGCCTTTTCTATTACAAAGGAAAAAGCGCCAAAGAAACGCTAAGGTCTTAAATAGGACAAGTGGACCATATGGCTGACATCCCACAGTTCTGAAAGAGGTTGCCGAAGAGACAGTAGATGCAGTGGTTATCATTTTTCAAGAATCACTGAATTCTGTTATGGTTCCGGAGGAATGTCAAATAAAGAAGGAAATTATAGGCCCGTTAGGCTAACCTGCCTGACAAATCTGCCAGGGTTCCTCGAGGACGTAATAATTAGCATGAAATAAAATGAAGGGACGTGGATGTCTTTGGCACAAATGTAACCCTCGGGCTCACCCAGCTCCTGTTCGTCTAGGGGAGTCGGCCTTCGGCCCCACCAAACTGGGTAATCTCGTGTGGATGTTGTGCAATGTAACCCCAGCTACAAACCCACAACGCAAAATACCAGATAGTACACCATATGCAATTAAATGATAGAACATTATGAATCTTAATCTGAATATAGTACTGAAAATAAAAAAAAAGTGTCCAAGTCAAGTCAATGTCACGTTTGAGCTCACTCAGTAGTCATTCTTCCACCATCGGTCTCCTCCGAGGGTCGCCGAACTTCGGACTTCCACATCCCAGTCCACTCCGCCTGGTGGTCTACCCACTCTCTCCACATGCATCCTCCCTCTTCATCTCTCCTCGACAAAAAACCACGAAGACAACGTCCTTCCTGATACACAAGACAAAGCAACAATCTCCGATGGGCTAACAGGCATAACCCAAACATTGCTGCTACAGAGAAACAATTATCTCAGCAGGGAACATTACTTAGAAGCCATTACTTTTGCCTTAGCAGTGAAACATTTCAAAGAAGCCATTACATAGAAAGATAGAAAGCCTATGGCACAGTACAGGCCCTTCAGCCTAAAACGCTGCACTGAACATGTCCTTACCTTAGAATCTACCTGGGGTTACCCATAGCCCTCTAATTTTCTAAACTCTATATACCTATCCAGAAGTCTCTTAAACGACACTATCGTTTCCGCCTCCACGATCGTCGTCGACTGCCCATTCCGCAAACTCACCTTCACTGTGTAAATAAACGCGTACACCTGGCATCTCCTCTGTACCTACCTCCAAACACATTACAACTGTGCCCTCTCATGCTGGCATTTCAGCTCTGGGAAAAAGCCTTTGCTATCCACACGATAAATGCCCTTCATCATCTTATACACCTCTATCAGATCACCTCTCATCCTCCGTCCCTCCAAGGAGAAAAGGCCGAGTTCACTCAAACAATTCTCATAAGGCATGCTCTCCAATCCAGGTGACATCCTTGTAAAGCTCCTCTGCACCCTTTCTATGGTTTCCACATCCTTCCTGCAGTGAGTCTATCAGAAGTGAGCACAGTACTCCAAGTGGAGTTTGAACAGGTTCCTATATAGCTGCAGCATTACCTCTTGGCTCCTAAACTTGATCCCACGATTGGTGAAGGCCAATACACAGTCTGCCATCTTAACCACAGAGTAAACCTGCGCAGCAGCTTTGAGTTCCCTATGGACTCGGACCCCAAGATCTCTCTGATCCTCCACACTGCCAAGAATCTTACGATTAATACTATATACTGCCATCCTATTTGACCCACCAAAATGAATCACCTCACACTTATCTGGGATGAACTCCATCTGTCATTTTGCAGCTCAGTTTTGCATACTATCAATCTCCCACTGTAATCTTTGATGGCACTCCAAACTATCCACAACACCACCAAACTTTGTATTATCAGCAAATTTACTAACCCAACCTTCCACTTCCTCATCCAGATCATCTACAAAGATCATGAAGAGTAGTGGTCCCACAACAGATCCCTGAGACACACCACTGGTCACCGGCCTCCTTGTAGAATGTGACCCACCTGCAACCACTCATTGCCTTCTGTGGACAAGCCAATTCTGGATGCACAAAGCAATGTCCCCTTGGATCTCATGCATTGTTATTCTCTCAATAAGCCTTGCATGGGGTATCTTGCTGAAATCCATATACACTACATCTACTGCCTTGCTTTCATCAATGACACATGGTCAAAAATTTCAATCAGGTTCATAAGACATGACCTGCCTTTGACAAAGTCATGCTGACTCTTCCTAATCATATTATACGTCTCCAAATATTCATGAATCCTGTCTACAAGGATGTTTTCTATCAACTTGCCAACCACTGAATGGAGACTCACTGGTCTATAATTTCCTTGTCTATCTCTACTCCCTTCCTTTAATAAAGGAACAACATTCACAACCCTCCAATCCTTTACTTGTATTTCCAGAAGGCATTTCACACGGTGCCACGCATGAGGCTGCTTAACATGATAAAATCACATGGAAATACAGGGAAGATGCTGACATGGTTAGAGGGATGGCTGACAGGCAGGGACCAGCGACTGGAATAAAGGGGGGCATTTCCTGGTTGTCTGTCAGTGACTAGTAGTGTTCTCCAGAGGCCAGTACTAGAAACCTACTTTTTATACTTTTGTCAATGATTTAGATAAAGAAATTGATGGCTTTGCAGGAACGTTGTCAGAAGTTATGAAGATAGTTGGAGGGGTATGTAGCTCTGAAGAAGCAATGGGATTACAAAAAGAAAGTGGGGCATCAAGGGAAATGATGAGAGGGCAGGTGTATGGGGTTGAATTGATCCAGGATCAGCCATTATTAAATTGTAGAAGGACTTACTGGTTTGAATGGCTTAATTCTACTCCTTTGCCTAATGGTTTTATGGTCTAAGGATATAAAAATTGGAAGAATGGGAAAAAATTGGCAGGTGGAATACAATGTTCAGAAATGAGCTGGTCGTAAAGAAGGCAGATGTTGGTATTCATTTCAAAGTGGAATATAATATAAAAACAGCGAGATTAGCTGAGTACTTATAAGCAAGAGTCCGCACTGTTTGCACTTGGTGTACTGTCAACTGTTTTATGCCCCGTATCTCAGAAAGCATGCGCTCACATCGGGGGGGGGGGGGGGGCGGGGGGGTGCGGAGTCCAGATTACGAGGATGATTCTGGGAAAGAAGGGTTAAGATGTAAGAGCGTTGGCCCTGTACACACTGGAATTTAGAAGAATGCGAGTAGATTGTATTGAAACCTACCAAATGTTGAAAAGACTTGTTTAGGTGGATGTGGAGACGATGTTTCATATACAGAGTCTCCAGAAATTGTAGACACAACCTCAGATTTGAGAGGGATCACTTTAGAACAAAGTTAAGTAGGATATTGTTTTTTCAGAGAGTGGTGAATCTGCGGAATGATCGGCCACTGACAGGTGTGCAAGCCAAGTCCGTGGAAATATTGAAAGCAAAAAAAAAGAGAATTTCCTGATTCGTCAGGGCATCAAAGGTGATCCAGGATTAAACATAATTGATTGACGAAGCAGCTTTGATGGGCTGAATGGACTGTCTTAATGTACCACACAGTGACTGCCATTTCGTTGCCAGAAAGCCAGGTGCAGCTCTCCGTCATCTCATAAATGGGAGGGTGATTGAATCACCGAGTTAGCAGATTCCTTGCCAGCTTTGCATATGTGATTCATGCTGAGTTGGAAGCTTTGAGCAGAATGGCCAGGTGCTTCAGAAACAGTCTTCCCAATAGGCAAAGTAGGTGGTGGCTTCAGCTGCTCTCTGGATCCACTAGTATAGGTGCTACTGATGCAGTGTCTCCCGGTGAATTAATGAGCTTCTGTTTGCACAAGGTAGCTCCATTGGATGATGCAAAACCTGTGGCTGGAGACACTAAAATCATGAGTTGTTTTTCTTCTCATTTATATCAATATCCCGTGTTATCTCTCAGTATGTACAGGTGCCGGACAAGCACACACCTTGTACAGCAAGGTGACACAGAGGGAATGCGGACCACTCATGGTCTTTGCAGTGAAACTGTGAACTCTGGATATGAGAGCTTAGAGAAATTGTAATCATTCGGTATGAGAGACAAGAAATCATACTACATCTATTGTTCTTTTCCCCTTTCTCTCTGGGTTTCACGCTTCAGTTTATCTGTCTAACACACACTCCAATATCTCGCTCTCAGCGCTTCCTCCCTTCTCTTTCCCACTGTCCCTCCAGCCTCTATTTCATCAATGCTCCCTCGCTTTTCCCTATTCTCTCTCTCTCTCTCCCTCCCCCCCCTCTCTCTCCCTCTCTCTCTCCCTCTCTCTCTCACACATATCCCTCAGCATTAGTCTGTTAATATGGATATCTGTCGCGCTCTTTGCCCTCCACATTGCCTTCATGTCACCCACAGGAACGCAGTATTTGACAAAACACTGTGCTGGAGATGTTGGTGAGGTTAAAAGTGGAGACTTGGTTAATGATTACACAACAGACAGTGGGATTAATTTAATTTCTGGAAAGGTGACAGGCTCAGAGTAGTGGGAAATCACGGCAGTGGCTGCTTAGTTCCCAGCGATAACAGCCATTGAACTGAGGGGGGCACATGTCCAGTTCCCGTGGTACGGAGGGTGAGTGAAATTTTTTTTTTTGTATACCATACAATACCCGGTCCCCTTCCTGCACGGTCTCTCACACCAGCTCTTTCCCCTCCAACTCCTTTACTCCCGATCAGCTTCTCCCCATTCCACACTCTTCCGCTTCCTCTCCAGAACCTCTTTCGAGATCGTTCATTTCCCTTCTGTTTAAGGCAGACTGCGCAGTCTGGATTGATCCTCATAGTCTGGAATAGACTAACTGGGGTGTTCTGACCGATAGCAGGGGAGAAGTATGGATGGGTTACACAGTGTGAACAGTCACCCTTGTAGCACAGTTCTCAATAGTACACAGGACAGATTGACGTGGCCGTGCAAAAGGTTCAGAGGGACTGTGAGCAATGTCACCCAGAGGTGGTGGTATGGTGGTGAGGGGTGCTGGAACGAGGAATACGCTGCCATGGGGCGTAGATAGTGGATGTATGCAGTGATTCTGACTGTCCATCCCCATTATCCAGGTGAACATACAGAAACATTGGCATTGCCACCTGCGGACGAAGTGTTTGTAAATAGAATGGTATTGTGTACTAGAATGGGCATGGTGGCCCGAAGGGGAGCTTGATCAACAACCTGTGAATCGCCCTATGCCTATGGCAAATATAGGGTAATGGCCGGCACAGCACAATTTTGTGTGCTTAACACTGCTCTACCTTCTCTAAGCCCATGACAATGTGGCTAGGGACATCTCAAATATCAACTGTAAACTGCTGTGAATGTAATCATTGTTGGCAGAATTTAGATCTGTGAGGAAAGGGCGTACAAGAGCAAGATATACCAGTTAGTTGAGTGGTCCCGCAACAACAACCTTAGACTCAACTTCAGCAAGACCAAAGAGCTGATTGTGAAGTTCAGAAAGGGCTAAAAAGAGGGAGCAAAGTCAAACAGCATCGAGAGGTCAGGAGTGGAAAGAGCGAGCAATTTAAAGTTCCTGGGTGTCAATATCTCTGATGCCCTAACATGGACACAAAATATTGTATAGGTATAAAGAATGCAATTCAGGGACTTTATTACACTCCGAGTTTGAGGAGACTTAGGTTGTCAACTAAAATACTTGCTAACAACCATTGGACACTGTGGGGAGAAACTCACCTTTGTCAGGCTTTGCACGTATAGCGTGATACAACTGTGGTACCGCGAAGTCCATGAGGTTGGGATGGCTCGCTCACCCACCCACAGCCCGGTTTGTGTGAATGCTGTGTGATTTTCTACCCCCGGCAATCGTCCTTTGGCAAGATATAACATTTCTCACACTGAATACAAATTATAAAGAAGTATATTTACGAATGTTAACTTAAGCACCTAGTTACCAAAGGAAGGGCTGGAAAAAAAATGACCTATTATACTTAAGCAGCCACCTGTGCACAGTGGAGATCAAATCATCCAGAAACATTTGTTTCCGCTTGAAATCCACGACAAACAAAAGGGCTCTACTTCCAGAGTATTGGTCCTTCCTCCTGAAGACATTCATTTGCATAAAGCACCTTGTGCAAGAGGGACGGCGTCTTCATCCATCTTCCCTCCTGCATTCTCCCAGCTCCCACCAACAAAGAGCTGCCCTCACAGCATTCTGTAGAACCCTTATCAATTCTACCATCCTGACTGGATGACACGACATTCTTAAGTTGTGCAGTAAATCCCCTTATCTCAGATCAAACCCTACAAGCTTATAATAAAACAGACTTCTCTCACAAAATTGATAAACTGCAATGCCTACAGCATAGCAGACAGAATGTTAATCAGGGTGTTACACTTACATGACTTTATTTCTTAGGACAAGATTTTGATGATTGATAATTGCCACTTAATTGTACCTGTGTAAATTGTCAGATTGAGTGAACCTGCAGCAGTATCCGGCGATGTGCTGTACGGTGGGGGGGTGGTGATTGATAAGTTCCTGGCCTGATGTAGAAAGAGTCAATTTTAGAGAACCGAACACATTTAATTTTCAACATAGTCCCGTCCTACATTTACACACTTTGCCCAGCGGCCGTGGAGCATACGGATCTTGCTCATCTGCAGGGGTGATTGATAGGTTTGTCGCCTAAGAAACATAGAACAATACAGCAGAATAGAGGCCATTCGGCCCACAATGCTGTGCCGACCCATAAACCCTGACTCCCATATAAACCACCGCACACACACACACACACATTAAATTCCTCCAAGTACCTGTCAAGGAGTCTCTTAAATTTCACCAGGGTATCTGCCTCCACCATTGACTCAGGCAGTGCATTCCGCGCACCCACCACTCTCTGTGTAAAAAGCCTTAATCTAATATCCCCCTTGAACTTTTCACCTGTTACCTGAATGCCATGTCCTCTTGAATTGATTGGTGCCCTGGGGAAGAGGCGCTGGCTGTCCACTCTATTTATTCCTCTTAATATCTTGTATACCTCTATCATATCTCCTTTCATCCTCCATCTCTCCAGAGAGTAAAGCCCAGTCTCCCCTAATCTCTGATCATAATGCATACTCTCTAAACCAGGCAGCATCCTGGTAAATCTCCTCTGTACCCTTTCCAATGCTTCCACATCCTTCCTATAGTGAGGTGACCAAAACTGGATACAGTACTCCAAGTGTGGCCTAACCAGAGTTTTATACAGCTGCATCATTACCCCATGACTCTTAAACTTTATCCCTCGACTTATGAAAGCTAACACTGCATAAGCTTTCTTAACTACCCTATCTACCTGTGAAACAGCTTTCAGGGATCTGTGGACATGCACTCCAGATACCTCTGCTCCTCCAAACTCCGAGGAATCCTGCCCTTTCTTTTGTACTCTGCCTTGGAGTTTGGCTTTGCGAAGTGTACCACCACACACTTCTCTGGTTTGAACTCCATCTGCCATTTCTCAGCCCACTTCTGCATCCTATCAATGTCTCTCTGCAATCTTCGACAATCCTCAGCACTATCCACAACACCACCATCCTTTGTGTATCTGAAACTTGTCAACCCACCTTTCCACCCCAACATCCAGGTTGTTAATAAAAATCATTGTGGAACAACACTAGTCACAATCCTCCAATCCGACTCTCTCCACCATGACCCTCTGCTTTCTGTAGGCAAGCCAATTCTGAAACCTGGTCAAAATTCACTGGATACCATACCTTCTGACTCTCTGAATAAGCCTACCATGTGGTACCTTGTCAAATGCCTTACTAAAATCCATGTAGATAATATCCACTGCACTACCCTCATCTATATGCCTGGTCACCTATTCAAAGAACTCTATCAGGCTTGTTAGACTCGATCTCCCCTTCACAAAGCCATGCTGACTGTCCCTGATCAGACCATGAATCTCTAAATGCCCATAGATCCTATCTCTAAGAAGCTTTACCAACAGCTTTCCCACCACAGGCGTAAGGCTCACTGGTCTATAATTACCTGGACTAATTCTACGAACTTTTTTGAACATGGGGACAACCTTCACCCTTCCCCCCAATCTTCCGGTACCATTCTAGTGGACAACGAGGACATAAATATCCAGGCTCATCAATCTCTTCTCTCGCCTCATGGAGCAGCCTGGGGAATAAACCTTCAGACCTCGGGGACTTATCCGTCGTTTTTTTTTAACAAATCCAACAGCTCTTCTCCCTTAATATCAACATGCTCCAGAACATCATCCTCACTAATATTGTCCTCACCATCATTAAGTTTCCTCTCATTGGTGAATACCGAAGAGAAGTATTCATTGAGCACCTCACTCATTTCCACAGCCTCCAGGAACATCTTCCCAACTTTATCTCTATTCCGTCCTATCTTCACTCCTGTAAACCTTTTCTTCTTCGGATAATTGAAGAATGCCTTGGGGTTTTCCTCTAGACTACTCGCCAAGGCCTTCTCATACACTGTTCTTGCTCTCCTGAGCCCCTTCTTAAGCTCCTTTCTTCCTACCCTATACTCCTCAATAGACTCATCTGATCCTCGCTTCCTGAACCTCATGCATGCTGCCTTCTTCCAACTGACTAGATTTTCCACCTCACTTGTTAACCGTGGTTCCTTCACTCTACAATTCTTTAACTTCCTCACAAGGACAAATTAATCCCTAACATCCTGCAAGAGCTCCCTAACCATTGACCACATGTCCATAGTACATTTCCCTGCAAAAATATCATCCCAACTCACACCTGCAAGTTCTAGCCATAATTTCTAGTTCTAGACATAATTTCCCCTTCCCCAATTAAAAATTTTCCTGTCCTGTCTGATTCTATCCTTTTCCATGATAATGTTAATGGCCAGGGAGTGGTGATCAGTGTCTCCCAGATGCTCATCCACTGAAAGATCTGTGACCTGTCCTGGTTCGTTTCCTAATACTAGATCTAGTATGGCATTCCCTCTAGTCGGCCTGTCAACATACTGTGACAGAAACCCGTTCTGGACACACTCAATAAAATCTGCCCCTTCTAAACCCCAATGCATTCTTCAATTATGTGATGACAGGACCGACTAGAGATAAAGGTGGGAAGATGTGCCTGGAGGCTGTGGAAGTGAGCAAGGTCCTCAATGAATACTTCTCTTCGGTTTTTACCAATGAGAGGGAATTTGATGACGGTGAGGACAATATGAGTGAGGTTGATGTTCTGGAGCATGTTGATATCAAGGGAGAAGAGGTGTTAGAGTTGTTAAAATGCATTAGGACGGAGAAGTCCCCGGGGCCTGACGGAATATTCCCCAGGCTGCTCCACGTGGTGAGGGAAGAGATTGCTGAGCCTCTGGCTAGGATTTTTATGTCCTCGTTGTCCCCTTGTTCAAAAAAGTTAGTAGAGATAGTCTGGGTAATTATAGACCAGTGATTCTTACGTCTGTAAAAGATTCTTAGAGATAGAATCTAAGGGCATTTAAAGAATCATGTTCTGCTCAGAGACAGTCAGCATGGCTTTGTGAAGGGCAGATCGTGTCTAACAAGCCTGATAGAGTTCTTTGAGGAGGTGACCAGGCACATAGATGAGGGTCGTGCAGTGGATGTGATTTACATTGTTTTAATGAGGCATTTGACAAGATACCACATGGTAGCTTATTCCGAAAGTCAGAAGGCATGGGATCCAGGGAAGTTTGGCCAGGTGGATTCAGAACTGGCTTGCCTACAGATAGCAGATGTTGTGGTGGATGGAATACATTCAGATTGGCGGGTTGTGGACTAGTAGTGTCCCACAAGGATCGATTCTGGGACCTCTACCTTCATGATTTTTGTTACCGACCTGGATATATGGGGAGAAGGTTGGGTTGCCAAGTTTACAGACGAAACAAAGGTTGGTGGTGTCGTGGATAGTATTGAGGATTGTCGATAATTGCAGAGACACATTAATAGGATGCAGAAGTGGGCTGAGAAGTGGCAGATGGATTTCAATCCGGAGAAGTCTGAGGTGGTACACCTTGGAAAGACAAACTCCAAGGCAGAGCACAAAGTAAATGGTAGGATACAGGGGAGTGTGGAGGAGCAGAGGGATCTGGGGGTACATGTCCACAGATCCCTGAAAGTTGACTCACAGGTAGATCAGGTAGTTAAGAAAGTGTATGGAGTGTTAGCCTTCATAAGTCGAGGGATAGAGCTTAAGAGTCGCGGGGCAGTGATGCAGCTGTATAAAACTCTAGTTAGACCACAGTTGGAGTATTGTGTCCAGTTCTGGTCTCCTCACTATAGGAAAGATGTGGAAGCATTGGAAAGGGTACAGGTATGATTTACCAGAATGCTGCCTGGTTCAGAGGGTATGCATTATGATCACAGATTAAGGGAGCTCGGGCTTTACTCTTTGGAGAGAAGGAGAATGAGAGGAGACATGATAAAGATATACAAGATATTAAGTGGAATAGATAGAGTGGACAGCCAGCACCTCTTCCCCAGGGCACCACTGCACAGTACAAGAGGACATGGCTTTAAGGTAAGGGGACGAAAGTTCAAGGGAGATATTAGATGAAGGTTTTTTACACAGAGAGTGGTTGGTGCGTGGAATGCACTACCTGAGTCAGTGGTGGAGGCAGATACATGAGTGAAATATAAGAGACTACTAGACAGGTATATTGAGGAATTTAAGGTGGAGGGTTATATGGAGGTAGGGTTTAAGGGTCAGCACAGCATTGTGGGCTGATTGTCCTATACTGTGCTGTATTGTTCCATGTTCTATGTTCTATGTCCTTTCCCACCTTCCCCTCTGAGCTGAGGGACCAGTCTCGGTGCCGGAAACGCAACCGTCCCCAGCAACAGTATCCAAGACGGTATACTTATTATTGAAGTTAGTGTTAGGGGTTTGGAAAGGGGTCCAGAAGAGACCCTATGAACTGTGCTGTTTTTAAGACAGAGGGGGAGGCATCCCGAGCAATGAGAGAGAGAGGGAGAGACAGAAATTGCCTGAAAGAATGATGATGTTAAGGTTCCTCTGCTGATTGTTCACCTTCCACCTTTCAACCGTACTTGCCAGCTTGTACGGTTTCTGCAGAAAGTGATGGGAGGAGCAGGTTGATGGACAGCTGATGTCCAGCATGTGGAGATAAGAAGCAGATCCGCTGGGCCACAGACAGACACACCACGAGACAGACACTGTGTCGGACACTGAATGAGCGTTGTGCACCCACGTGAAGGTGGAGTTTTGGAGGATCATTTCGGGGAAATCGATCAGTGGCTCACAGTGTGAAAAAGTGCAACTGGTGGGGAATTATTTTTGTGTCCACCCTTGCCTGGGTGATAATTTCACCACTGAAGAACGGTTGTACGAATCATGGTCATAGTCGGTGACCACAACAGGACTTCGGAAGACAACGAGAAGATCGACGGCATCACCTCTCTCTCTCTCTCTCTCCCTCCCTCCAACGTTACTCAACTAAATATGATGAAGTGAACTGAACTCTCTTCATCATCGTAAGATTGTATCCAATTACCCCTCGGTTTGAAAGAGTCTAGTTTTGTTCCTATTTCCACACATACATATATATCTATATCTATATCATTGCTAACCTGTTTGATATATTTGCATTTATATTACTGTATTGCGTAATTTAATAATAAACATTATTAGTTTATAGCAATACCAGACTCCAGTGTGATTTCCATTTCTGCTGGTTCTTTAATCCTATCCATGTGGACGCGTCCAAAATTGGGGCCTACGTCCGGGGCTTTGAACAAAATTGTGTGGGGGATTGTTTGAATTGAATGAGGTACATTCCCTTATTTTGATTTGGTTGTGTGGAAAAACAGCAGAAATGGAGTTTGAGTGTACTAAGTTTATGGTGCATCCAGCCCCTGATGCATTGGATGAGGCTAAGAGGGATGTAGTGATGGGAATCGCTTGTAAGCTAAAGATTAAAGTGACCTCTTGCACGAGGAGGGCACAGGTACAGCTGTTAAAAGCACAACATAATGTAGCCGAGGGGAAAATCGAAGAGGAGGCATTGGAGATGTTTGTTGAGGGTAAATCACTTACTGAGGCTGAGGTTCAGCTTCAAGCAGATAAAATGAAGTAAGAACATGAGTTTTGAGTTAAAAAAAATAAGAAACTGGCGGCTGAGGAAGCAAAAAGGCAGAGAGAGGAGCAAAATAAAAATCCGGAAATTGTGACATTAAAGGAGAGAGCTCTCACAGAAGAGGAGGTTCAGAGAGAGTCAGTAGTAATTTATCTTAGAGGTGGGGTGTTGATGAGGAAGTGGAGACCACCTACTGTGCGTGCAGATGAGGATTGGGCTATTGAACATCAAGTGGTGGTCCCAGAAGTTTACAGGGTTGAAATTTTTAAAATGGCTCATAGTATGTCTTTAGGTGGACACTTTGAAGTGGAAAAGCCAATAAATGAAATTGTTGAAGGAATTCTACTGGCCTAATTTAAGGAAGAAGGTTGTGAACTTGTCCAGGACTTGCCATATCTTTCAGGGTGCAGGAAAACCTAAACAGGTGATCCCAAAAGCACCATTTAGGCTGATACCTGTTTTTGGTGAACTATTTTCCGGGGTCATAGTGGATTGTGTGGGCCCATTGCCAAAGACTGCAGCTGGCTACGAGTATGTGTTAACCATCATGTGTGCTGTGTATAGGTTCCATGGAATGGTGCCACTCTGGAAAATCAAGGTAAAAACACTTGTCAAATTCTCCACACCGGTAGACCTACCTAAATAAATCCAATCTGACCAGGGTGGTAACTTTACTTCGAGAACATTCCAGGGGATAGTTAAAGAGTTGAGAGTTAAGCATATTGTGTCACCTTTGACCTTACTCAGAGGGCAATAGTCAAGTCAGAATGTAAATGTGATCAGGTGTTGCCATGACTCCGACCTCGCACTAGTGAGTACTGTCATGACAACGGAGGAGTTTGTTGTGGCTAGTACTGGAGGACATATCATTTTACTGAACTCCCTGTAGTTTTCACAAGACTCAGAAAGTCTGATGTTTTTTGAAAAATATTGATGGGAAAATTCAACATTTGCAGTCTAAGCAGCAAAAAAATTGAAGATTTTAATTAACCAGCATAAAGGTTTATTCCCTGATATTCTCAGACTGTGCACGACGGCAGTGCATGACATCACTGTCAAGTCAGCCCAGCCCATTAAAAAGCATCCCTACAGAATGAACTTTGAGAAAAGCAAGCTGGTGGAAAAAAGAAATTGAGTACATGCTTGCAGCTGGTATCATTTGGCGACCTACCTCAGACTGGGCAGCGTCTTGTGTTCTTGTGCCAAAATCGGACGGTAAAGTGATATCCTGTACTGACTACAGGAAAGTCAAAGCCTTGAAAAAGACAGATGCTGATCCTATCCCGAGAGTAGATGATTGCATTGATAAAGTGGGGTCGGCTAAGTACCTTACAAAAATTGACTTGCTGAAAGGATATTGGTGATTTCCTTTGACTGAAATGGCTAGAGAAATCACAGCGTTTGTCACACCTTCAGGGCTATATGAATATAATGTTTAAACTTTTGGAATGAAAAATGCTCCAGGAACATTTAAAAGGATGATTGACTCGGTAATTAGAGGTTTAGAAAACACAGGGGCTTATATCAATGATTTAGTGGTCCGGAGTGACACGTGGGAAGAGCACACTATGGCTGTGGGGAAATTGTTTGAGCAACTGTAAACTATATTGTGTTATCATCCCATATTCAGAGCACCTGACTTTTCCAAACCATTCTCCATAGCAACAGATGCTAGTGACGAGGCTGCTGGAGCCGTATTATTGCAGAAATGTGCGGATGACATTGAACACCCAGTGACTTATTTCTCCAAGAAATTTAATGTACACCAAAAAAAAACTATTCCACTATGGAAAAAGAGTTACTGCCACTTATTCTGTCTTTGCAACATTTCAAAGTTTATATTTGTCCTGCCCACAAGCCACAGATAGCTTACACAGATCATAATCCCTTAGTGTTTCTGGCTAATATGAAAAATAAGAACAGAATGTTGTTGAATTGGAGTCTGATATTGCAAGAATATGACCTCGAAATTAGACATGTCAAAGGTACTGACAACATCATAGCCAATTATTTATCTAGATGTTAAGTTTGAAACTGTACCCGCTTTACTCTGTTATCTGATGATTACTCATGTATTGTTATAAACTCTGTAATTCACATTTAACCTGAAATTTTTCCCCCCATAAAAATTTCTTAAAAGGAGGGGGTGTTGGGGGTCACCCTAGGGGTCCAGAACAGACACTATAAATGGTGCTGCTTTTAAGAGAGAGAGGGAGAGGCTTCCAGAGCAATGAGAGAGAGAGCGAAACTGCTCGAAAGACTGATGTTATGTTTCCTCTGCTGATTGTTCACCTTTCACAAGGTTACTTGATTGCTTGTATGGTTTCTGCAAAAAGCGGTGGGAGGAGCAGGTTGATGGCCAACTGGTGTCCAGCATGTGGAGATAAAGAGCAGATCCACTGTTACACAGACAGACACACCAGGAGACACACACAGTGTCAGACACTGAACGATAATTGTGCACCCACGTGAAGTTGGGGTTTTGGAGGATCAATTGGGGGAAATCGATCAGGGGCTCACAATGTGAAAAGGTGCAAATGGTGGGGAATTATTTGAATTATTTGTGTGCCCACCCTTGCCTAGGTGATAACAGTCTTATGTATCATGGTCATAGTCAGTGATCACAACAGGACTTCGGAAGACAACGGGAAGATCGACGACATCACCTCTCTCTCTCTCAAACATTACTCAACTAAATACCACGAACTGAACTGAACTCTCTTCATCATCTTAAGACTGTATCCAATTACCCCTAGGTTTGAAAGAGCCTAGTTTTGTTCCTATTTCCACACATACATATATATCTATATCTGTATCATTGCTAACTTGTTTGATATATTTGCATTTATATTACTGTATTGAGTAATTTACTAATAAACATTATTAGTTTATAGCAATACCAGACTCAAAAGTGTTTTCCATTTCTGCTGGTTCTTTAACCCGGTCACTGGGTACATGACAATAGAAAGAGATGGGTTATTTACTTCAATCATTCTGCACTACCACTCAGAGTTGTACTGCATGTGCATGTAAAGACAGCCGTATAACTGATCTCCTTCTACCTTAGGCCACAAACTAGTCTCCTTCTCCTTGTTCACAGGTTACGGGGGGAAGGCCGTGGAGTCGGGGCTGAGGCAGAGGGGGGAAAGATCAGCCAGGATTGAATTCCGGAGCAGAGTTGATGGGGCCAGATGGCCAAATTCTGCTGCTGTGTCTTATGGGCTTATAGATAGGTGTGTGGATCTGAGACTGTGAAGGGCTATGGTCCAGATTCTCTCTCCACAGTGTAACACCCCGGGAAATGTTTCACCGCTAACATAATGTTCTCTCTGTAGAAGCAGTGTTTGAGTTATGGGGAAAAATAACAGGTGCTTTGGAATGTGAGGTGGCTCCTTTGTTTGGAGGGAGGTGAAGAGGGAAGACGCTGGAGAGAAGCGGTGGTAGGACTGGACACATTGGGGAAATTGTAATTAGATGGAGACAGGCACCGAGATCGATGCAGGGTCGATGAACTGAGCTCCAACTTGTGCACATTGACTGTTTAATTATAAGGGGACCTTTGTTTTTTTAATCTTTCTTATCTTTACTAATCTTTCAGCTAATATTCACAAATATCTTTAATCGTATTCAGTGTGCTGTCTGTTATTTCTGGGCATTGAGCTGTATGTAACAGGGTAGCAAATTACACAGAATTCACACAAACCGTGTCTGGGGTGGGTGCGCCGCATCAGTCTCGCGAGTTTGGCGGGATCAGAGTGTGTCTTTCCTGAACTTACGCAGCCCAGGAAAGCAGCCGGGACCTAGGCACATGGTTGAGTGATTTTTCAAATAAAATAAATTTCCACGACATCGGTGGACTGATGACCATTAGGTCCCTGGGGTTTATCAGCTCTGAAGAGTTGAGTTCTGTAGTTTTAATCTCACAGTTGTAAATTTTATCATCTCTTTCTCACTTATTTAGATTTCTAATGCTTTTGGAATCTATTTCCTTATGACACCTGTTGTGTCATTCGTGGTGTGGATTATCAGCGGGCTAGTATCTACCCTCCTGTTTTCCAAAGGAATACATGTTTTAAATTTCAGCAAAAAGTTACGAAGGCGAACAGACATAAGAAAATGAGTCTGATGAAAGTTTTCAGGTCGAATTGCTAACTGTTTACGAATTTCCATAGGTGATGCCTGGCCTCCTGAGTTCCTACTGCAATTTGTGCTTGCTGCATGCAGATTTCCAACATCTGCAGATTTTCTCGCGTTTCGGATAAGAAATGAATCTTTCCTTTAGTGGATGCGACCAAAGGGGTTCACCAAAACACTAAATTGACGGGTATATTGTTTCACAAACAAAATGCTGGAGGAACTCAGCAGGCCAGCCAGCAACTGTGGGAAAAAATACAGTCGACAGATCGGGCGAGACCCTTCGGAGAAAAAAAAACTGAGGAGTAGATTTATAAATTGGAGCGGTGTGAGGAAGGAGAGAAAATCCAGATGATAGGTGAATCCTGAAGGGGGAGGGATGAAGTACAGATGCTGGGAGGTTGATTGATGAAAGAGACAAAGGGCCACGGGAAAAAGGGGGAGGGGCAGATTTTCTCTTGTTTGTAAATTTAATTGTTTCTAAAGCTTTTCGTGGTTTGCACGCGGTCATTCAAAGACAACAAACAACTTGTGTTCCTACTCTCTCACCGGGATGATTTTAAAACCTCCCCGACACACCACAATGCAGCTTCGATCTTGGATAAACCAATGGGAAATCCTAACTGTGCCAATGATTTCAAAACAAAAACAACGGCCGAACACATAATATCGCCGGCAGAAGAGAGCCGGTGACTCCTGGATCCCTGACTCCAAAACAAAGACACTTTAACAAAAGTGCTGCGTGAATGAATACCGTGAAACAAACATCAGAAGCGGCAGTATTCTCGCCGAGATCCTACTTAAAATTTCTATCACTTGTTCGATATATTTTTCTAATCGATTCATGCAGCCAAACAGCTGAGGGGCCTTTGGCTGACTTGGGCGGTGCAGGCTGTTATCCTGTGGGGCTCAGAATCTCTGTGCAAGCAGCTGCCTGCCCGCAGGGCGAATTCCAACACACACATTCCTCAGGAGAGGGAGCGGCCTCTCTGCTGAAATCGGAGCAGCCGGCTCGGTAGCTTGCTGTCAATCAATACTGAAGGAACTTGGTTTAATAAATTGTTTAACCATTCCTTCTCCACGGAATGGAAATAAAATCGATACAGAGATAACATTTATGTGATATCGAATCCCCGAGTGAATTAGTACCATTAGAGTTGCTGCCCGAAATGCTGAGGGTTTATAATCTTTTTTTTCTTTTTTTTTCGTGGTCGGTGCACTGCCCTGATTCCTCCAGGTTGTTACAGCCAAGGGTGTTAATGGGAACAAGGTCCCTCTGCCTATTAAATGCTCCCAATGGCGTTCATCTAAATAGCCTTTGACAACCAAGTCCGGCTCCTGGCCTGCACGTGTCGCTTAGCTACTGACCCCGACGGAACAGTTTTTACTGACAGGAGACGGGGCAAGAGTCTTAATAATTGCCGTTTCGGGCAGATGTGGCTCGTCAGCCGCGGTTGACAGTTCGATTGGAAGGAATACTCTGATCTCAAACCTCCGCTACGTTATGGCTGAATCTACTCACGAGAAAGGATTCGATCGTAAACACAGAGGGAAAACTCCGGAGCTGCAGTTCCTAAATTGATTTCAACCCTGACTGGCAACTCCTGCGACGCTGCCGGTGCCAAACTGTATGGATCTCTGCCGATCCTTGCTGTTCATTATGCGCGTGGAGCGGGCAGCCTGCTACATGGGCAACAGCTTGCTCTCCGTATCGTACTGACCTGGTTTGCGTATCTAGACAGCTAGGGCACAACATCGATGCTCAACTCTGGCCGACAGAGGCCCTCACCTCACACTGCCCTACGAAAGGGACCCAAATAGTCGAGTGTCAGATTGTGCCCCGTGACCCTTGACTGATCACACACCGCGTCTGTGGGAGAGGGATGCAGCAGGACTGGTAGAACCACTGACATCCTCGGCTTGGGGAAGAGGTGGACACCGCAGTCCTGGTGCCACCCACCTGACACAGCTGTCGGGTCTGGCTTTGGTGGCGGTGCAGAGGAGGTTCACCGGGTTGATTCCTGAGATGGGGGGGGGGGGGGTGGTGGTTAGACTACGGGGAACTATTGATTCACCTGGGACTGTACTCGCTGGAATTCAGAAGATTGAGAAGAGATCTGATAGGTACATATAAAAATATAACAGGGATGGAAAAATAGAGGCAGGAAAGTTTTTGTTTCCCAGTGGTAGGAAAGACTAGAACGAGGATGCATAGTCTCAAGATTCGGGGAGTAGATTTAGGATGGAGATCTTCTTTCCCAGAGAGTGGAGAATTCTCCGCCCGATAAAGCAGTTGAGCATACCTCAGTAAATATACTTAAGACAAGGTTTTGATATATTTTTGCATACTAGGGGAATGCAGGGTGATGGGGAAAAGGCAGGCGGGTGGAGATGAGTTCATAGTCAGATCAGCCATGACCTTACTGAATGGCAGAGCCGGCTCGACGGGGCAGATGGCCGACTTCTGCTCCTATTACCTGTGTTCTTACTTCTTATCTTCGACCGGAGCAGGTCGGACCCTGGGCTGAGGAGGAGGAATACAGCGAACAGGAGAATCCCTGAGGGGAACGAGGTGAAACACATGCAGAAATATAAAAAGCTGCGTTAACGTTACCTCACGTCCGCATTTATCTTCTCAGTTGATTTCTGGGCCGATCTCAGAAGTTCTCTCCTTATTATTCAATCCCAGCTGTCCCCAACCTGGCGCCCACGGATAATGGTAAGGGTCCATCGCATCTAATCGGTCGGGAAAGCTTGCTCGACCCCAAACGTGGGACGGACGTCCTCCCGTTATAGTCTGCAAGTCACAGGCTGTGAATTTGAGCCGCCCACGCTCTGCGAGATTCGAAGCTCCGCCCAGCAGGTCCCGTCCTGCCCGGGGCAAGACGAGTTTCACCTTAAACGTCCCAGCACAGAGTCACCTGCTCATTCGGAATCAAATAAAAGCCCTTCCCCAGCTCCCTCCCACTTCAACTGTGAACAAGATATGTCAAGCCCTTTGCTAAACAATTGCAGGGAATTCAACAAAAACTAATTTGTAAATCATTTCCCTGTTTCTATTTGTGTTTAATTACAGAAGTTTGGCTGTAAAATTCATGTTATTTAGCATGCATTTTTTTTGCTGTAAAAGTGGTCGCGGAACACACTCTCTCTCTCTCTCTCTCTCTCTCTCTCTCTCTCTCTCTCTCTCTCTCTCTCTCTCTCTCTCTCTCTCTCTCTAACGTTACTCAACTAAATAACACGGACTGAATTGAACTCTCTTCATCATCGTAAGATTATATCCAATTACCCCTGGGTTTGAAAGAGCCTGGTTTTGTTCCGCTACATATATCTATATCTGTATCATTGCCAACCCGTTTGATATATTTGTTTCTATATTATTATACTGCATAGTTTACTAATAAACATTATTATTTTATAGCAATACCAGAGTCCAGAGTGTTTTCCATTTCTGCTGAGTCTTTAACCCCGTCCCTGTGGACGCATCCAAAATTAGGGCCTATGTCCGGGGCTTTGAACAGAATTGTGTGGGGGATTCTTTGAATTGATTGGCGTACATTCCCTTATTTTGATGTGGTTGTGTGGAAAAAGAGCAGAAATGGAGTTTGAAGTTACTATGTTTATGGTGAATCCAACCCCTGACGCTTTGAATGAGGCTAAGAGGGATGTACTGATGGGAATTGATCGTAAGCTAAAGATTAAATTGACCAGTCGCACATGCAGGGCTCAGGTACAGATGTTAATAACACAGCATTATGCAGCCAAGGGGAAATTCAAAGAGGAGGTGTGGAGATGTTTGTTGAGGGTAAAGCACTTACACAGGCTGAGGTTCAGCTTCAGACAGATAAAATGCACTATGAGCAGGAGTTCCGAGTAAAGAAAAAGAAACAGGCGGCGTAGGAAGCTAAAACGAAGAGTGCGGAGCAAAATAAAAATCCGGAAATTGTGACTTTAAAGGAGACAACTCTTACAGAAGAGGAGGTTCGGAGAGAGTCAGTAGGATATTATCTAAGAGGTGGGGTGTTGATGAGGAAGTGGAGACCTCCTACTACGGTGCTTAAGATGAGGATTGGGCTATTGAACATCAAGTTGTGGTCCCGGAAGTTTACAGGGCTGAAATTTTAAACGTGGCTCATAGTATGTCTTTAGGTGAACACTTTGGAATGGAAAAGCCAGTAAACGGAATTGTGGAGGAATTCTCCCGAGCTAATTTAGGGAAGGATGTTGTGAACGTGCAGGACTTGCCATACCTGTCAGCTTGCAGGAAATCCTAATCAGATGATCCCAAAAGCACCATTTAGGCTGATAACTTTTTTGGTGAACTATTTTCCGTGGTCATACTGGATTGTGCGGGCCCACTGCCAAAGACTGCAGCTGTCTAAGAGTATCTGTTAACCATCATATGTGCTGTGTCTCAGTTCCATGCAAAGGTGCCCCTCTGGAACATCAAGGTAAAAGCACTTAACAAATTCTCCATACAAGTAGGTCTACCTAAAGAAATCCAATCTGACCAGGGTAGTAACTTTATATCGAGAACAATCCAGGGGATAGTTAATGAGTAGAGAGTTAAGCCTATTATGTCACCTTTGACCTTACTCAAAGAGTAATGGTCAGGTCAGAATGTAAATGTGATCAAGTGTTATCATGACTCCGACCCTGCACCAGTGAGCACTGTCATGACAACGGAGGAGATTGTCGTGTCTAGTACTAGAAAACCAAATCATTTTACTGAACTCCCTGTATTTTTCACAAGACTTAGAAAGTCTGATGTTTTTGAAAAATATT